>NC_029792.2:129121372-129138296 GCF_000816755.2 Arachis ipaensis | reverse complement strand
TTTGTCTCATTGCTTTATATAATAAAAATGAGTAATTTACTTAATTAAACTAATTAAAGATGGATACTATCAATTGTTCTAAATCTGAATACACTACAATTTTATTCTTTAATTTTTTTTTATATAAATCGTGGCACTTCTATTAATTTTTTTAAGAAAAAATATAAAACCTAGAAGAAGACCACAATTTATACTTTAAATTTGCATGTATAAATATTGTACTAGTACATATTTTAAAGGTGTTAGAAATGTGACATTTTTTTACATGAGGACCCTACGATTTACGTTGAAATTAAAATCATGGACAAATGAGACAAAATTATAGGCGCACAAAGCATAAGTAATGATGAATGATGAAACCCATAAGAATCTACTATTTATGGTAAAAGATGTGTAAAACATGTAAAGCACCAACAACTTATACATCACTTTTTTCTTGACATGTCATTCTCGTTTAATTTACCTGTGATCATAATAAATTAATTACTCTCCAGATATTTATCTTGGACAAAATTAAAGCTATGCATAAATCGTTGGTTCCTTATATATTTTAGGCACCTCTTACCACAGATAGTATATTTTTTATGGGTAAAAATTCAAGTGCAGTCGACTTCACGTAAAGTTGATAGTTATGAGCAGTTAGATGATTTAACTAATTTGACTAAATTTTCATCTAACAGCTCTCAATCATCAACTTCACCTAAAGTCGACTGCACCTGAATTTTCACCTTTTTTATGGGTTTCATTCATTTTATTTAAAATTACCCATAAACCCACTACTTATGCTTTGTGCACCTATGATTTTGTCTCACTCGTCCATGATTTTGGTGAAAACTCAATTGCAGTCGATTTCACGTGAAGTTGATAGTTGAGAGCCATTAGATGAAAATTTAATCAAATCAGTCAAATCATCTAACGACTCTCAGTTATCAACTTCACGTGAAGTCGACTGCACCTGAATTTTCACTTTTGATTTTGACATAAATTGTGTTGTTCTATCTCATGTGAAAAAGGATCACATTTCTCACACCTTTAAAATATGTAACATTACAACGATTCATACATATAGATTTAAAGGTGAAAACTCAGGTGAAGTCGACTTCATGTGAAGTTGATACCTGAGAGCCGTTAGATAAAAATTTAGTCAGATCAGTCAAATTATCTAATGGCTATCACGTATCCACTTCACGTGAAGTCGACTGCACGCACCTGATTTTCTACCAAATTTAAAACATAAATTATAGTCTTCTGCTAAGTTTTATAAAAAAAAATTTAAAACTAATAGAAGTGCCACGATTTATATAAAAAGTTAAAGAATAAAATTATAGTGCATTCAACAAATTTAAAACAATCTGATAGTATCCATCTCCAACTAGTTTAATTAAAAAAATTACTCTAAAAACTATCATCAACAAAAATTTTAAGTTTAATGTTGATAATAATATATTACAATATAAACAAAATATATTGAAATGGAAGACAATGACTTAGTATAAGCAATTAAAAAATTTTGGTATTTTGGTGATAAGAAGAAGAAAGGTATTGGTGGTGGAAGAAAAACAAAAGCCATATAAGAGCTCTAATAATATTGTGGAAAAAACACCTAACATTCATGATAATACTTGAGATATGAAATTGCATTCTAGACAAGAGTATTTATAAGCTCATTTCATCTTAAAAAAATTACTATATTTTCACCTAACGCCGTAATCATGGATAGATACATCAACATGTATAATATTAACGTAAATTTGATTCTTTATTATTAAATTAGTATAATTATAGTATAATCTCCTCTATATATAACCTAAAAGGAAAATAGTCAAACCCAGATCCTTTATAAGAATAATAAAAAAAAATTATTAATTACTGAAGATTTCTTTCTATTTTTTTGATCATCATATAAATTTAATTGACTTTGTATACGAAAAATGAAATTGGTAATCTATCTATCTATAGTATAAGAGAAAATGATAAAATATTATTTTAGGTTTTAATATTTAAGTCAAATTTTAATTTGGTCCCTAATGTTTCAAATGTTCTAGTTCCGTTTCAAAAAATTTTAAATATATTCAATGTTTTTCTACCATTAAATTTAACATTAATAGTTAATAGAATAAGTGACGTGGACGTTAATAACACTACTAGTTAAGTCATATCTTCTTCTATGTATTAGTAAAACATAACCAAAAATCCTCTTGTATCACGTCTTTTCCTTAATTTTCTTTTTGTACAAAACTCTAGATACTAACAATCAATGATCAACATTTCGAAATCAAAGAAAAATTTGTTATAATCATTGGTGAATCGATTTTACTTATATACTAAAATCGAATGCTATTACCTTTTTAATATACGAATTGTTTGTGTCAAATTTAATAGTAGGACAACATTAAACCCGCTTAAAACTTTTTTAGGATTGATATAAGATGTTTGAAAGTTTTTAAAATTAAAATAGGACGTTTAAAACGTTAGGGACTAAATTAGGATTCATTTCAAATGTTGCGGAACTAAATGATTATTATGAGTATTTTAATGAAATGGATTAAAGAATATTTAAATTTTCGGCAGCTCGCAATCTTTTCAGCAATTTTTCGACAGTTGGCCACTCTTGTAGCAGTTCTGTCTGGATTTCCTTCCGACAGTTCCGTCTGCATTTTCTTGTGGCAGTTTCGTTTGCGCTTCCTTCTAGCAGTTCTGTCTATATTTTCTTCCGGCAGTTCTGTCTGCGCTTCCTTTTGGCAGTTCCGTCTGCGCTTCCGTCCGGCAACTCCGTCTACATTTCCTTTTGGCAGTTCCATCGCGCTTCTTTCCAATAGTTTTGTCTGCACCGTTCTATCAATTTATGTATTTTTTTTCATTTTGTTGTTTTAAATAAGTTTCAAACTCAAGTTGTCACTTAAGTTTGAGGGGGGGTGTTCGAGCATAATTAGGATCAATTAAATCAATTAGCATTATTTAGCATATCTGAATATTTATTATATAATATTATGTCTTTATTATTTCGATTCTCTTAGCACCTATAAATACCCTTCTATATTGTATCATTCCATACAACTTATTAAATATATATACAAATCATTTTCTATTATTCTCTTTTAGAAAATGTTTGTGTATATTCAAATTGTGTAGAATGATTCATGTAGAAGGGTATTTATAGGTGTTAAGAGAATCGAAATAATAAAGACGTAATATTCTATAATAAATATCTAGATATGTTAAATAATGCTAATTGATCTAATTGATCCTAATTAAAGCTCTAACATCCCCTCAAACTCAAGTGATAACTTGAGTTTGAAACTTATTTAAAACAACGAAATAAAAAAATGCATAAACTGATAGAACGGGTCCAGACGGAACTACCTGAAGAAAGCGCAGATGGAACTACCGAAGGAAACGCAGACGGAACTGCCGGAAGGAAGCGCAAACAGAACTGCCAGAAGGAAGCGCAGACGGAAGTGTCACAAGGAAACGCAAACGAAACTACCACAAAAAAACACAGATGGAACTGCCACAAGAGAAAAGCGCAAACGAAACTGTCAGAAGGGAACGCAGACGGAACTGCCACAAAAAAGTGCAGACGAAACTAATACAAGGAAAGCAGACAAAACTGCCACAAGAAAAGTGCAGATGAAACTGCCGCAAGAGTGACCAACTGGTGAAAAGATGGTGAACTGCCGGAAAATTACTGAAAAGTGACAAAGTGTGAAAAGATGGCAAACTATCGGAAGGTGACGAAAAACATATAGTTTCTCCATGAGAATAAGTAAGTAATGAATGAGCTAATCGATGAGATGAGAAAAACATCAAAGCATTGACAAAAGAGAAGGAAAAAAATGACACTGAAGAAAAATATGAAAAATATACTATTTTTGGTAAGAGGTGCATAAAATAATTCTTAATTTATATTATATCATTCCATACAACTTATTAAATACATAATATCCTCCTCAAAGAAGAAAAATACGGTGATTCCACCAAAAGAAAATCAATCTATCCCCCTCAAAGAAGATACTATAGTTTTGATACGATGTTAGAAAAATTAAGAGAGAACAGTAGATAAAGGATTTATGTCTATTCAAATTGTATAAAATGATACAATATAAAAAAAAAATATTTATAGGTGTTAAGAGAATTAAAATCATAAAGACATAATATTCTATAATAAATATTCAGATATACTAAATAATACTAATTGATCTAATTGTTCCTAACTATATTCTAACAGAAATAATAACAATAACAACGAAAAATTAAAGGAAAGGGAAAAAAAGGACAAAGATACTGTATATTTGACCATTATTTGAATTTTGAAATGCATAGTTAATTCAAGATAACAAGTCTAATCAAATAGTTAATCTAAGCTGCGCTCATTAATCTCTTAAAATATTCAATGTTATGGCAAGCATCCCTAAAGGAATCCATGGTGGAGTTGATGTCTTGGCCTTGGATGGTAGAACGCTTATTTTTCTGAGCTTGGTGCCATGATTGAAGGGTGATATTACGGATGAAGAGATCACATGCCTTGGCCAAGACAACCGGCACCTCGGCCGAGATCCGGTCAACGTCTTCTTCGACCTTCATCATCTTCCTAACGCGAGCGAGGGAGAACAGGCCGCTTTTGAAGTCGCTAGCCTGTTCCATCCCGCGGCGTTGGAAGGACCATAAGTTCTCAATCTCTATTTGATGCTGTTGAGTACTATTTTGGTTTCCCATTGTGTTAATATTAATTTGTTAGTGTGTTTTTGAATGGGAGAAGATGAATGGTATGCATTTTATATAAGTTAGGGTTCTTGAATTGATTGTGCTTGTTAGGAGATACATACACATGAGGTGGAAATGAATGAAAATAATTATGTAATGAATGAGAGATATAAAAGGATATGCATGCACTCTTGCATGGTGATTTCTTTAATTTTGTTGCAACTTGTTTTGATTACTTAATTTTTTGTTTCTGTCTTTGCATGTTAATTAGATTAACAATTTTAATGGTTTTCATTCCGCACATATATGTATGCAATACCATTGATAAGCCTTATGCCTATCCCCACGTTTGATTTATTTAAAAAATATAAAGAACCAATTTTCAATTAATTAATATTAATTAATTTTAAAATTTAAATTTATAATTTAAAATTTATAATAAAAATTTTATAATTTAAATAAAAAATTTAAAATAAATAAATAATTTTAAAAAAATTAACTGATATTAACCGAAAAAAAAGGTTAATTTCCTTATAGCATGCACCTCCTTTCATGAGATTTGTTGCTATGATCAAATTTCTTACTTAGTATAACGTTAGTGCATTTATTATATCTAGTGCAAGTTAAATAACTCGATAGTTATGTTATAACTCAGCGTTATATATTACAATCAGACTTAACAGACTACATCTTGCAATAAAATCGTCTGACCAGGTATTATTATTCATTAACGCCCAATAAACTGCTATTCAATTCAGATGATCAACAGTAACGTAACCGACTTAGTTCACGTCACCTATAAATGTATGATATCTCATGCATCCTTGAAAAAGGAATTTGAATTTAATATACTAACTGAAGCATCGGAGTGCCTTTGCAGGTACACTCCCCCCATTTTTGCTCGCTCTCTCTACAAGCGTGTTACAAGCTCGGACTCCTAGAACTCACAAGTTCGGTGTCGAAAGCTATATTCGGTGCCATCACCAGGAGTCGAGTTTCCTCCAAGGTATTCATACAAGAATAATTGGCGCCCACCGTGGGGCCGAAGATATAATCCTTTTTTCATTTCATCGGCCTCAATGTTTCCACCTCCAACTATGGCTGATCAACTCCCACCTACACCAGCCAAACTCCTTCAGATGGTAACTGAGTTGCAACAAGCCAACCAGTGCATGACGGAGGAGAATCAGCGAATGGCAAACCCGATTGTCGAGCTAACCAATGCTCGGATTGAAAACAACAACGATGATCGCCAAGAGCGAACCGAAGAAGCCGAGCATCAATCTGGTCCGACTCACGTGTCCGAAACTGCTAGGAACAAAGGAGCTCAGCTACACCACAACGAAAAAGCTTGGCCAGAAAATGAAAACACTGTACCTGACGATCCTGTTGGACCATTCACAGTCGAAGTGATGAATTTCGAACTGTCCAGAAGGTTTACCTTACCGACGACCTTAATTCCCTACGACGGGATGGGCGATCCAACAAAATATGTCAAGAAATTCAGATCCATCATGATAGTAAATGGTGCATTTGATAAAGTTTTATGCCGTTGTTTTTCTTCTTATTTAGATGGTCCTGCACTTGATTGGTTTTGTTCTTTGCCTGCAGATTCCATTTCCCATTTTCAGGATCTTGCAAAGCTCTTCAAGGAGCATTTTGTTGGCTCGGCCATCTACCTGCATGATTCTGATTACCTGAACACGATCAAACAAGGTCAGAACGAGAGCCTTAAAGACTACCTGACTCGCTTTACAAAAGTCGCCATGAGTATTCCCGACCTCCACCCCGAGGTGCATCTACACGCCCTCAAAAGTGGACTCCATCCAGGCAAATTTCAAGAGGCTATTGTTGTAGCCAAACCAAAGACTTTGGCCGAATTCCAAGAAAAGGTGAAAGGAAAAATCGATATCGAAGAACTCCGACAAGCTCGAAAAGTTGACAAACCACAATATAAGGAAGGCGAGAAACCACGGGACAGTAAGAAAACTTTCAAACCCACTCGCCGTTATGAGTCGTATACTCAGTTCAATACAAAGCACGACGACATTATCAAGGAGATCTTAAATTCCAAATTAATCAAGCCACTGCGAAAGGCCGGCAACTATCCAGACTCAAAGGGTACAGACAAATTAAAGTACTGCACTTTCCACCAGAAACATGGACATACCACTGATGAGTGTGTCATTGCCAAGGACCTGTTGGAATGACTAGCTCGGCAAGTTCACCTCGATAAATACATCGGAGGCTATATGCAACGACGTGCCCCTCCCACTGGCGATCACAACTCGGCAGGACAGCACAGCTGAGACAAAGAAAAGGTGAGCACAAGCCATCCTGAACAACCAAGAGGAGTTATTAAATGTATTTCTGGAGGTTTTGCAGGAGGAGGCAGCACAAGCTCGGCGAGGAAACGCTCTTACCAAGCTATGTTATCAATTGAAGCTAGTCCGAACAATCCTCAAACGCCTCCACACTTCCTACAGATGACGTTTCAAGCCTCCGACTTCAACACAGCTACCACGAATTTGGATGACCCTGTTTTAATCTCCACTCAATTAGGAAATCTCCTGGTAAAAAAGGTACTACTCGACTCGGGGTGCAGTGCAGACGTCCTCTTCTATTCAACATTCCAGAAGATGAAGTTAAGCAACAACATGCTACAACCTTCCACTGGAGACCTGGTCGGTTTTTCCGGTGAAAGGGTCCCGGTTTTGGGATCTGTGTGGTTACAAACCACACTCGGTGAGGTTCTCCTATCAAAAACTTCAGATATTTAATATTTAGTAGTTGACTGTTTTAGCCCTTATAATTTGATCCTTGGTCGATCTTTTTTGAATAAGTTCGGCGCTATTGTTTCTACAATTCATCTTTGTGTTAAGTTCCCTTTGCAGGATGATACTATTGTAACATTCACAATGACACTCATCAAGCCAGATATTGTTACAACAATAGTTTCAAAAGACCCAACAGAAATATACATGCACATATACACAGCATCACCAATCAAGACGAATTCCAGTTATGGCCTACCTTGATCCAAGGGCGGACGTTCTCGAATGACCCACCCCAACGGAAGACTTACAAAAAATCTATTTTGCAGATAGCTCGGAATAATTCACCTACGTGGGATCTACACTAAGCTCGGAGGGAAAAACCTCATTTCAAGCATTTTTACAACAGAATGCCGACCTATTTGCTTGGACCCCTGTAGACATGCCAGGCATCGACCCATCTGTAATTTCTCATAAGCTGGCATTGGATCCCTCTGTCCGACCTATATCACAGAGGAAAAGAAACCTCGGCCTTGAACGAAAGCAAGCCTCCCTGAAAGAAACTAAGAAGCTTATCAATGCCGGCTTCATACAAGAGATCAGATTTACGACATGGTTGGCAAATGTCGTCATGGTAAAAAACATAACGGTAAATGGCGCATGTGTGTTGATTTCACCGATCTCAACAAAGCATGCCCAAAGGATTCCTATCCCTTACCATCTATTGATTCTTTAGTAGATAATGCTTCGAGCTATAAAATCTTAAGTTTTATGGATGCATATTCTGGTTATAATCAGATTTTAGTGCATCCATCCAATCAAAGTAAGACTGCTTTTATTACTGAATATGGAAATTACTGTTATAAAGTTATGCCATTTGGTCTTAAGAATGCAGGTGCAACATATCAACGCCTCATGGACAAGGTATACGCCGCACAAATCGGCAAAAACCTCGAAGTTTACGTCAAAGATATGGTAGCCAAAACAAAGCTCGGCAACAACCATCTGGACGACCTTGCAAAAATATTCCAACAAATCCGAAAATATAACATGAGGTTAAACCTAGAAAAGTGTGCCTTTAGCGTGCAAGGGGGCAAATTCCTCGGCTTCATGCTTACCAACCGAGGAATCGAAGCAAATCCGGAAAAATGCCGAGCTGTGTTGAATATGACAAGCCCACAAACTATCAAAGAAGTCCAACAATTAACAGGGAGACTTGCTGCACTCTCCAGATTCCTCCCTTGCCTAGCTTCTAAATCTTTCTGTTTTTTCCAAACACTAAAAAAGAAAAAAGCTTTTCATTGGACTGATGAATGTGAACAAGTTTTCATAACTATAAAAGAAACTCTCTCAAAGCCACCTATTTTACAAACACTTACAAACACCCATCCAAGGGGAACCACTCTTTTTGTATTTATCTATCGTTGACTGGGCTATAAGCTCTGTTCTTATTGTAGAAAGACAAAAGCAGCAACTGCCGATCTATTTCACTAGCAAAACTCTACAACATGCCAAACTTCGCTATTCGAAGATTGAGAAGCTAGCTTTAGCTTTCGTGTTCTCGGCCCGAAGACTTCGGCCATATTTCCAAAGCCATGTCATCTATGTTCGCACAGATCAGCCCTTACGGCAAGTCCTTCAAAAACCAGAATTAGCTGGCCGACTAGTAAAATGGTCGGTTGAGCTCTCCGAGTTCGACATCCGATATCAGGGGAGAGGCCCCATAAAATCTCAGTATTTGGCATATTTCATTGCCAAATACACAGTTCCAATCTCCACCGAAGACTCAGCCCAATGGTCTTTGTACGTAGACAGTTCATCTAATCCACAAGGCTGTGGAGCTGGAGTTTTACTTGAAGATGGAAATGGTAACATCATAGAACAATCTCTACACTTCTCTTTCAAATCAAGCAACAATCAAAGTGAGTACGAAGCTCTCATTGCCGGCCTCAAGCTCACCGCCAATCTAAATATTACCAAAATCAAGGTATATTGTGATTCCTTGCTCCTCGTATAACAGGTAAATGGCTTGTACCAAGTAAAAGATCCTTTACTATCCAAATACCTTGCTATTGTTCAAAACTGAATTTCAAAATTTTCTAAATATGAAATTCAACATATACCTCGGGAGAATAACAGCCGAGCTGATATCCTATCTAAGCTCGCCAGTACTCAAACAACTACATCATCACTTTATCAATCCATGCTACTTAAACCAAGTATAGAACTAATAGAAATTCTAAATGTCACACAAGATGCAGATTGGAGAACACCTTACCTAGACTATCTCAAAACTGGAATATTACCAGGCAAAATCGAAAATACTTGGCACTTTTGCCGACAAGCTTCATTTTTTGCAATATATAACAATTTCTTATATAGATGAGGATTTTTTTTGTCCTTTGCTTAAATGTCTCTCTAGATTAGAAGCTGAACTTGCGCTGGCCGAAGCACATGAGGGAATCTGTGGCACACACCTCGGAGCCCGAAGTTTATCCTCGAAGATACTCCGAGCTGGCTTCTTTTGGCCAACATTGCAACAAGATTGTAAAACAAAAGTAAAAGGCTATGACAATTGCCAGAAGCACAGCCCGATTACACACCTTCCAGCCGAACTCCTTCACAGTTCCGAGGTAAGTTGGCTCTTCAATCAATGGGGGCTCGACATCCTCGGTCCCTTCCCTTTAGCTGGGCAGGTAAAATTTTTAATAGTAGCAATTGATTACTTTTCCAAATGGATAGAGGCACAACCTCTAGCAAAGATCACGTCACAACAAAGGTTTCCTTTGTATGGAAAAATATTATTTGTAGATTCGGCATACCTCGGCACATTATCGCTGATAATGATCGCCAATTTGCCGATCATAAATACACCTCCTTTTTGCAAGATTTAAAGATCAGACAACATTTTTCATCAGTAGAACACCCGTAAACAAATGGCTTAGCCGAGACTGCAAACAAAGTTATCCTACACGCTTTGAGGAAAAAGCTTGACAATGCCAAAGGTCTCTGGGCCGAATTAGTACCGGAGGTCGTATGGGGGTACAACACAACGATCCACTCAACAACAAAGGAAATGCCTTTCCGACTGGTATATGGTTCGGATGCAATGATACCAGTCGAGGTCTCCCAGGCCTCACTCCGAACTCAAATGGCCGACCATACTACAACAGATATAGCTCGTCAACACGACCTAGATACCATTGAAGAGATTCGTTCTTTGGCAGCAATTACACACCGAGCTATGCAACAGCATATAGCTTGGCGATACAATCAGAAGCTCCATCCAAGGTCCTTTCAACTAAATGACCTAGTGCTTAGACGAACCGAACAAGCTCGAAGGCCCCCAACCCATGGTAAACTAACAGCAAACTGGGAAGGTCCCTTCCAAATCATTAGGTACTCGGCAATAGAGCCTACAGACTAGAATCTTTGGATGGTAATACTCTCCCAAACACTTGGAATGTATCATCTTTAAAGTTGTATTACAGTTAGAATTCAGGGACAAGCGAGTACTCTTTTTCCTACTCACGAGATTTTTTCCACAAGGGTTTCGCTCGAAGAGGTTTTAACGAGGCTTGCCTACTTGCACCTTTGTAACCAAAGGTCCATAAATACATACAACATTTTATATTTTTAATTTACTCTATCCTGCTTTGAGCATCTTTAATTTCTTTCCAAATTCAAGTAATTACTCTGCCGATCTATATCCATAATCAAACAAATCGGACTTGACCGATCAAATATACAAATTGCCGATCTATATCAGACAATCCTATCCTTTCAATTATATCTTCATTAGATATACCCATCAAACAACTAATGACTAAGGTCAATCAATAATATACAAATACATCTTACTACTCTCCGCATTACTTGCAACTTTTGCAAAATAGCAAAACTATCATTTATCTTTTTGAATCACAATTCACAACTTGTGGATTATCAATCCATCCTAAAATTCAACTAAGGTTCCAAACCTACAGTTTCAAACAGCATCTCTGTAGAGATGACTAACCAAACAAACATCACAGTTGTATGAATTACGCAATTGATTCAAAATAACTACTAAAAACAATCCATACAAGCTCAAACGCAATATTATCTAACCATCATCAAATATATTGCCTTTTCTTTTTCGGTAAAGCAAAGGAAAAAACAGTCAAAAGCTCACCAAGGAGCAAAACAGTTTACCAACTACTACTATTAAATGTCTCAAACAAAAAAAAATACTATGATCAAAGCAAATATATTACTGTTCCACATTCTCATCCTCCTCTTCGGCAGCTCCAGTATCGTCCACCATAACTCCATCTCGAATGAACTTTCCCGGATCCATCTAGGAGAAATAGACCTCAGGAACCAGGAACTGGGCTTGAAGAGAAGCTCGTTCAAATCCTTCAACAAACGAGTCAAGAATCATTGTTTCTTTTCTCTTTTCCATCTCTTTCAATTTTTCCATAACCTCAACCATCCGAGCACTCATATTGGAGAGGTCAGATTCTTTCTTCTTCACGTCCTCTACCTCCTTCGCATAATTTTTCTTAGTCAGCTTCAATTCTTTCTCAATCTCAGATAGCCTGGTTTCTAGTTCAGTAACCTTAACATTTTTTAGCTCCAGCTCCTCCTTCAATCTCAAGTCTTGTTTTTGTTTGGCTACTTTCCGATGTTTTTTCTCTTGACTGCGCCCTAGGCTCGCCAGCGGAAGACCTACCACCTTCAACATAGAAAACACAACAAATATATATACAAATGTATATCAACCTAAAACACAAATCACAAAATAAAATATACAAATACCTGCATATATTGATCAATAGCAACGTCACCAACTTCCTCCGCCAGAGTCACATCCGCCGATGTCTGACAAACTTCGTCGGCAACAACCATATAGGAAAAATCCTTCCTCCACAGTGACGAGCCATCAATCTAATCGGCAACGTCATGCAACTTCTTCTGGTTTTCAAAAAACCCTTGAATTTCCTCCATTGGGACCTCATCACTAACATCCTCGGATTCCTCAGATAAATCCACCACGTCATGTTTTCTTTTCTTCAAAATCACTTTTACTCTTCTCGGCTTGGGTTGATTCACCTCGCCAGCACCAACAACTTTCTTGGCTTTTGAGGTCAACCCCTCCTTATCCAATTTCTTACTCTTCACCTGAGCTCTAAGGGTCGCCGCGGAAACCCCAGGATATTTTCCTCCTGAAATCAAACAAATCAAATAGTTAACACAATGTTTCGGTTTTACTCACACCACAGCATTTAAAAATCTCACCTATATAATCTATTACTGCCTGCCTATTTTCATCCCATTGCAAAAGATCAAACACTGACATCAATTCCTTCCGATTAACGGCTTTCACTAAATACTCAATGATGCACTCATTTCTTGCACTAATGGTTTCTGGCCCCAAAATGTTCAGAGGCTCCGAACACCACTAAATCATAAACTTTTCCCCTAAATGCACATCCATATAAAACGGGAAGTCTCCCTCAGCATTACTAACCTTCACATACATCTCCTTAAAGTTTTTAAATGACGACTTATAAAGCTTAAAAACCGCAAACCCATGCGAACTATTCAAGTTCATCCAACCCCCTTTCTAAACACCTTTAGCTTGAAACAAATAGAAAAACAACTCCACTAAAGGTGTCTCTTCCAGAAACTCCATTAGAATTTCAAAATTGCGAAGAAACACCCAACATTGGAAGTCAGTAAAGGAAAGCTTTACCCTCAACTCTTCCAACACACTACTGTACATGTAAAAATACTCAAATCCCTCCCCCCTGTGAAATACACGGTCACTGGAGGAACAGGGAAGCAACTCCAACCGAACCCCAGAACCACCCCTCACAATCAAACTCTTGTCTATTTCCTTCACAGCATCCTCATCTAAGAACAGAGACGGATGCTTCCTAATGTCTTCATTTGACCAATCGTAAGACCAATCTATCTTTTCTTTTTTTCTCTTTTTCGAAACCCATTCGCAAAAAGAAACAAATGAAGAAGACTAGAAGTTGAAGAAAGTACAGAAAAAATAAACCATACCTCTTTTGCTCATGTTTTTCCAAAGTGCCTCTGATATCAAACAAAATCTTTGTATCAACACTGAAACCGTTTGGATTCCAAAGCTTTGAATTAAAACTTTAATACTATTTTGGAATCCACTAACCATCCCATTAGTTACCTCAAGAGTAATTATGTGCATTAGAAATACGCACGTCCCTTAATGGCCATTTAAAGTTGTTTTTTCTCTCATAACAATTAAATTAAATTATTCTTTTAATAAAGCATCTTGAACTGGGGGTTCCAAGGCTACGATACGCCAGTAGCCAAGTTATGAACTCACTCAAGCAGCCGACTTATGATTCATTAAAAGCTCAACCTGCTTCGTTAAAATGCATTCCCAGGCTAAGCTTGGGGACTATGATACGGCTGTTACAAATACTATGTCAGAACTCGGCATTATGCACCATAACTCGGCAGTTACATTATAACTCGGTGTTATACGTTACAATCAGACTCAATGGATTACATCCTGGAATAAAACCGTCTAACCAGGTATTATTACTCATTAATGCCCAATAAACTACTATTCAATTAAGATGATCAACAGTAACGTAACCGACCTAGTTCACCTCACCTATAAAGGTATGATATCTCATCATTGAAAAAGGAATTTGAATTCAATATACTAACTTAAGCATCAAAATAACTTTGCATGTACACTTCTCCCATGTTTGTTCGCTCTCTCCACAAGCGTGTTACAAGCTCAAACTCCCAGAACTCACAAATTCAGTGTCGAAAGCTATAATTCGGCGCCATCACCAGGTGCCGAGTTTCCTCCAAGGTATTCATACAAGAACAAGAAGTTATATATTTGAGAGATGTGAGACTTTAATTAACAAATTTTATTGATGATCAAATAGTGCATTGTTAAAATCAATTTTCTCTTTTCGTTCTTTCTTTTTTTTTTTTTTTAATGCATTTTTAAATTCAATGGTAATATATACAGTCCTAGATTTTATTGTACTTCTATAGTTGCATATCCTTTTAGCATTTCTATTTTCTTCTTCGACAAACAGCAATATACTTTCATCAAATGATAGATTCTTTTTGCTTTTAATGTAAAATCTTTATGCGAGATTTAATAGTGATATATAAATCCATTTATTGTATGAGAATGGAAATTCATTAGCTCAGTTCATAATCCAAATGAATTAAGTAAATTAAAGGTACTATATTATATCTTATTTTTCTCTTTTTTTAGTAGGACCAGTATTTAGATTATATTATCAAAGGACGAACCAATAATCCAATTTCAAGCATATATACTTCTAGTTAAGAGATTTGTTTTTTAATGGCCTTGAATACAAAAGATGCATACTTTTATGTTGTTCTAAATTACATGATAGTTATATTTTAATTTGTTTCTGAAATAAAAATACGTAGAAACAAAAATACGGCCACGAATTGAGAGTAACACTAACTAACATAAAAATATTTACAAATTGAATTCTATTTTTCGTTCTTGAAACAATTAATAATTAAGAATTTGTTTCTGTTTTTACGTTTTACATCTTTTTTCCTTTTTTTTTAATCATAATTTTAGAGATGAGATAATTGTCTCTTTCATTCAGCACCGTTACCACTCTTTCTACTGCTGTTGCACCATATTTTTTAGTTCTTTTGTGTTATTGTATTTTACTTGAATTATTTTACTCATAATACGTATGTTTCTAATATAACCGAATAATTACTATTATTTGGTGCATACTTGAGAACGCGAACAATAAAAAAATTAAAAAAAAAATAAAAAGAATCATTAAATTATGGAAAAATATGAGGAGTCAATGAAATATTTGTATAATGTATACAATGAAGGTTTAGAGAGTATTAGAGATATAATCATTAGTGTTATCTTTTTCCATCAGCTGAAGTTTTTGGGATGAGTAGTATCATGACATGATATTAGAGCTCTAGATCCGAAAGATGAAGAGTTCGATCCTCTGAAAGACAAACAACAGAAGCAATGAATACAAACATAATGATTTATACAACATTTCAATATATCAAATTAAACACAATAGACAATGAATATAATCAAAAGAATATTAATCCATTAGTAGAATTTTGTCAAAATCTATTAACATATTAAATTTCTTATAGTTAAATATTAAAAAAATTTAGTCAAACTTTAAAAAATCTTAGAACTGTGATAAAAAGAGGCAAGAACTTTAACAAAAACAAATATTTCTTCCCTTTGAAACTGTAATTAAAAAAATGTGTAATAAAAAGAATAAACAAAAAGATAAACGTCTAATCATCAATTCTTTTAAAAAAAATCTATTCGTAAATATTTTTAAGATAATTAATATTACTCCCACATAAAAATATGTTTATTTCTAAATATTAAAACTCATAATCTGTTACTTTATTTATCACTTCTAATAACATGTTATTTTTTAAGATATGCTACATTCTCTCTTCACCTACTAGATATTTTAATTTACTAATTAAAGATGGATACTATCAATTGTTCTAAATCTGAATACACTATAATTTTATTCTTTAATTTTTTTTTTTATATAAATCGTGACGCTTCTATTAGTTTTAAGAAAAAATATAAAACCTAGTAAAAGACTACAATTTATACTTTAAATTTATATGTATAAATGGTTCTACTAGTATATATTTTAAAGGTATCAGAAATATAACATTTTTCACATGAGAACTCCACAATTTACGTCAATATTAAAATTATGGACAAATGAAATAAAATTATGGACGCACGAAACATGAGTAATGGGAGTGTGGCTGATTTTAAACGAAATGAATGAAATTCGTAAAAATTCACGATTTATGGTGAAGGATGTGTAAAACATGTAAAGAATCAACGATTTATGCATAAATTATTAATTTCTTACATATTTTACACATCCCCTTAAACAATTCATTTTGTTTAAAATCACCCCTACACCCACTAGTTATATTTTGTGCATCCATAATTTTGTCTCACTCATCCATGGTTTTAATTTTGACATAAATTGTGGTGTCTTCATGTGAAAAAATATATTACAATATAAACAAAATATATTGAAATGGAAGACAATGACTTAGTATAAGCAATTAAAAAATTTTTGGTATTTTGGTGATAAGAAGAAGAAAGGTATATTGGTGGAAGAAAAAAACAAAAGCCATATAAGAGCTCTAATAATATTGTGGAAAAAACACCTAACATTCATCATAATAGTTCATATATGAAATTGCATTCTAGACAAGAGTATTTATAAGCTCATTTCATCTTAAAAAAATTACTATATTTTCACCTAACGCCATAATCATGGATAGATACATGAACATGTATAATATTAACGTAAATTTGATTCTTTATTATTAAATTAGTATAATTATAATATAATCTCCTCTATATATATAAC
>NC_029792.2:129118588-129121278 GCF_000816755.2 Arachis ipaensis | reverse complement strand
ATGTATAGGAAATATGAAATTGGTAATCTATCTATCTATAATATAAGAGAAAATAATTCTTATATGTACATATAAGAGAAAATAATTCTTATAAGAAGATTTCTTGTTTTGCATGAATGACTAATGACAAAATCCATTTAATCAGACAAAATTAATTCTGTCCTTTTTCTACTTTTACTTTGTAATATATGTTCAATATTTAACCCTAAATGTCAAAGTTCTAATTTATAAGTTATCCAGTTAATATTAATCTTCGTTTATTTATTTATGTTTTATATAAACGGTTATTTCATAAATTACTTAGAAAAATAGTACAGTAAAACTTAGTTTTGATATAGTTGTTACTCATCAGTCTACGAAATTTGTCCATTTCTTTATTGCAACTATACAAGATCACATATATAAATTAATCAAAATTAGTTTATATGATTAAACAAGAACTACTTTTCAGTCATCAACCCCTCAAATGAATGGCAAGCTTTGTTGTTGAGAGCATTAATACTGCTTCTCACAAAAAGATTGGGAAATTTCATGTCAATTCTTTAGAGTTTAACACACATTCACTAGGGACATAAAATTGAAATTTGCAACTTTTTATATATAATTTTGCTCAAGAATGACAAAATTAATGGAAGTTTACTATATGCATGTAGCAGTTGCTAATTCATGTAACACCCTTATTAATAGAATATCATGCTTAACTCATATATCTCCATAACAAAATCTTATGAACAAAGAGAGCAAGCAATGTATGTATTACAAGCTCAAATGCAAATTGTTCTTGTATGTTGATATGGTTATTAATGGGATGCTGTTATGCTGAATTTAGAATGATGATGATGATTTTCATTGATTAAAAGCAACTATAACAATTAACATTGACAACTGAAAGAGCCAATATACACCAACAACTAAAAGAGCATCTTAATCAACTCTACAAGTGCACCCAACTCTGTTATCTTTTCTTTTTTATCACTAGAAACAAAAGAAAAACTTTGAAGTTCCAAATCCTGCTCTAATTTGTTTTGAGTTCTTGATTGTAAGCTATATGGTGAACACAATCTCTTCACAAGTAACACACTACATTGCTCTCTTTTCCCTTAGATGTCTTCTCCTATATACATACAAAATATCAGGCTTACCATCTTTCTTTCCAATTGCTTCAGCCCCTTCCTTTCTTGGAATTTCCTGAGCAGAATCTTGCTTAATTTTTCGACTCTTCTCATCACGCCCGGGATTCTCTTTGCTCTGAAATTCATCTACCGATTCTTGCTCGGGTATTTCTGTGACTACTTGAAGAAGTTCCATAGGTGTGGCGGCTGGATCAAGCTCCAAGCAGCCTCTAGGAGCATTATGGCCTTCTTGACCAGTGAGCAAGTACGCAGGTACTTGGTGCGAGAGGCGAAACATCTCTGCCTTTGGAATGTTTTTTATTCTCCTTGGATCCCTGTTCCGGCAAAACACTGTCTTGAAACCCTGAACTTTACCAAGTGGAGCAACATTCACACCTTGCTTCTCATTGTAGTCTTCCAGCACTTCCACCATGTCATACTTATGAATGACTTCGTCTTTGGTAAATTGGTTCCAGTCAGCAGACCAGTTCCGATACAAGGCCCAAACATCCCCCTTCTTGGGATATATATGCACAATCCCTCTTGCACCTTTTGTCCATTGAACCTTGTGCGAAAAGGAGTTAAGACTGTTATAGACAACATGCTTGCTTATTCTGAAATCCCCAGAGGTCTTGGGAAAGCCAGAACTAACCCACTCTATTGGAGCCAATTCATCGTTTGTCTTCGAGTTAAGCCAGCTAATTCTCATGTTGAACGGTTTCTTTGAGATCACATCGTGAATCAAAGCATAGTAGCGTGGCATGCCATCGTCCTCATCATAAACAGCCCACACCTGGTTTGCGCCAAAAGCATTTTCAATACGGTCCCCATCGAAATCATGGAAGTCCGGGTCTGGAACACTCATCAAGACTGTATAATCAGCCACAACTGGATCAGCAGGAGGGATATGTTTTTTGCCAATTTTATCAGAAGCAACAATTCCTTGTGCACCAGGTTTTGCACCACGAATAGCATTTTTCGTGTCAGGTTTTACAGCATATGTAATCTTTTTGTTCTCCTTCTCTATGACATCTTTCGCCTTTTTCTTGTCCTTCTCTATGATCTCTGTAGCAGCATACTTTGACTTTTCCAAATTCCTTGCTTCAGAAGCAACATTCCATTCTTCAAGCTTTTTCTGAATTTCCTTTCTCGCCTTCTCCATTAGAATCTTCTTCATTTTCTGTTGTGGTATTTCCCAAAAAACATTACGTTTGTAGTTTCCAGCAGCACTCATCCTTCCGGTTTCAGAATTATCCTTTTCAGACCCAAGTTCATTTGCCAAGCTTACTCCTTCGTGTCGAGAAGCTACCCCATTTTGTGTATATTTCCTATCACTGTTTACTTTGAATTCACTTGTGCGGATTTTTTTCCTTGGCCCATCTCCTTTCAGAGAAGAATTTGAACCAAATGAACAGGAATGAAATGTTGAACCTGCAACACCAGTTTTCTCAGCAGCAAGGGCATTGTCGGGTGTTGAAGCTTCGCATGCCCTCTTCAAAGTATCAGATGGAACTTTGAAAACACCAGGAGTTTCAGCAGCAGTAGAAAATGACGGCATTCTCGAAATGCCACCAGGCA
>NC_029792.2:129115354-129118457 GCF_000816755.2 Arachis ipaensis | reverse complement strand
CTGTTAAGGTTATTTTGGTTCATCTGAGAAATGCTTGAAGTAGATGAAGCATTTCTATATACACGTGGGGGCGATGCCTCAGAAGCTACAAAGGTCTTGTTGCAGTTGAAGCAGGTAAGTTTGCAGTTGACAAAATGAGCATTGTACTCAAACTTTGTCCTGCAGGACAAGCACATGGTCCAAAATGTCGGGTTCATTGACGTGGGAGGTCTTGTAGTTTGAGTTTGATGTGTAGCACTCCCTTGATCTCTATTCTTCCAGTTAGCAGCATTTAAGTTACCAAAGAAACCACTCGGACGAGCTGGTGCAGATGGTTTCCCACAATATATGCCAGAGAAGTTGCGCTTTTGGTCATACTCGACTCTCTTGGCATTATCAGACAAACAAGTCCATGCCTGTGTGATAAGATTAAATGCCTCGTCTGCCCCTACCGATTTATTTTTATCAGGGTGCAGAATAAGAGCCAGTTTCCTGTAATGTCTTCGAATTGTTTGGTCATCTGCCATTGGTTCAACACCAAGGACCCTGTACCAATCAACTTCACCATTAACCTTTTTTTCAGCCGAAGCATACACCTCAATAGTGGCCAGCAATTGACGAAGGCCATCAAGATTAGGATACATGTCTTGCGCCTTCTTTGCAAATATCTTTGCACTGCTTAGGTCCCTCTCAAGTAGCGTCTTCTCGGCAAGCTCTTTAGCCTTTATGGCGTCGTCTTTATTACATTCCATGTTTGGCAGTTTATTTCTCTAAATGGCCACTAACTCCTCTTCTATCTTTGCTTCGGTATATTCAAGCATTGCTAGTGCTTGGCATAAATGTGCAGTATAAAGTTGCTTTCTTCAATTACAATATCTTATAAACCCTATAAATAATCCAAAATGGAACAACTAGGTCACCAACAAAGGAAAGAAAAAAGAATCAGACAATAATAATGACAAAATCTTATTGAGATAACCGAAATAATGCTTAATGTCCACTCCTTAATGACAATTTTTAAGATATAGCAAAAACAGCAGTCAATGAATAACAGAGTTCCATCCAGACCTTACTTCAATCCATACCAAAATGTTACCTAAATAACCACAAATTGAACACATGTAATCAAGTACCGAAATGCTCAAAGAAGCATATAAATTTCATGATTCAAAGTTTTCTCCAACATATTTCAGCAATTTAAGTCTATTAATACTTTCCCCAACCACAATCCAGGGAAAATCTTAATCCTTCCCCCATCAAACAAAATTGCAAGGAGAATGGGATACCACAACACAATTTCTAAATACCAAGACCAAATGTAATTTCAATCCCTTTTCTCAATGTTAGGGCATCAAAACAGAGCATGCTTCTCTTATAACTAAATTCTTGCCCATGGAGCTATTCAAATGCAAATACTTTACCAACAATCACAAGGAACAAGAGCTTAGAATAAAATTAATAACTCAAAAGAAAGGGGTTCAAAAAACATTAATTCATTGCTCATGCACCCTACAAATGAACAGGCAATGGTAACCAAAAATGAAAGGCACAAATTCGAAACATAGAAAAACTTGTCTAATGCTTTTTTTTTCTTCTTTTTCTCAAGAAACATAAAATATGTGGCTCATGCAAGAACAATTGCCAACAAAAAGGAATGAACAATGAAAGCCAGAAAACAAAATAAAAAAAATAACAAAAAATTGTACTTTCAACAACATAAAGTAGGGTTCCTAATTGTCCATCCTTTTCAGAAAGACACACAAATTCATCACTCACTTACCCCTTCAAATGAACAACCAACAACGACAACAACAACAGAAAAGATATGAACAACAAAAACCAAATTCAAAATTTTGCTGACTACAAAACACATGAAATTTTTCTTCCAGATTTTTCAGAACAGATAAACTCACCCAAACAACCCTTCAAATGAACAATCATCAACAACAACAACAACAACCAACGAACAACAAAAATAAAACAAAATTCAATATTTTTCATACTTACAAGCATAGGAATTAAGGTTCTTAATTCTCCACAGCAGCGCTGATACCGTTAGCACACATGAACACTGAGAATCACGAACATTGCAATTTCCGCAAACCCCAATGGCGGTTCCTGTTACAATAAAAAATAAAAACTCGGAAAAAAAAGAAAACAGTACAAAACCAAACACAGAATCACAATCCATAATTTAATATTTATTTTTTTCTGATTTTTTTTTAGTATCAGATGGTATCAGAGGAGATTAAAAGAACAAACAAAAACCAAAATCAAAAGCAGAAAAGAGAAAAGGCACATTGATGATCATAACAACGCGGTACCTGAAAGTGGCGCCAAAAAACTCAGAAGCTGAAACGGCGACCGGAAAATGAAGCGAATGAGGAATTTGAGCTGATAAAGGTGGTTGCTTTAGGTTATGATGTTGGGTTTGGGAATTTGAGAGAATTTGGCTCCGATCAAAAGAGAGTTTCAGAGCTTACTCTGTGCGGTGCATGGTTTCGCCAAAAACGACGAAAGGTTTTATAATGTTTTCTCATCACATTGATGCTACACAAATTTCTTATGTAAAACCAATTATCATAAATATGGTATTAAATGGAGAGTTTAATTACTCTCTCACTCTATAATTTCGTCGAATTTTTAATTAGGTCTTTATATTTTTTTTTAATTAGGTTTGTAGAGAAATATTTTTTGAATTTTACTATTTTTTATATTGGCAATGATCTAATTACAAACTAAAAGTAGTATAGAAATCTAATTAAAAAAATATAAGAACTTAATTATAAATTTAGTAAAACTACAAGGATGAACGAATTAAGTAAACCTCAAATACATGATTTAATTTGGTGTTAGCATAAATGTATAAATTAAATTTTTAAGGTTATTATTGGTAAAAAATTTTATGAATAAAATATTATTTTTGTCTCTAAAGTTTATAACCTCAATTTTCTATTTATATAAAACTCCAAATTCTAATAATTAATCATCAATACTTTAAAATAAAATAAAAATTATATTAGTGATCGTTGGTAGATCAATTTTACTTACGTACTGAAATTAAATACTATTGATTTTTCAATATGCAAATTATTTATGTCAAATTTAATGGCGGGACAATATT
>NC_029792.2:129113029-129115266 GCF_000816755.2 Arachis ipaensis | reverse complement strand
TTTATATTTCTCTTTCTATTATTTATATGAAATCATCTTTGAAAGATAAAAATATCATTTATTTTTTTAAGTTTATTTTATAAAAAAAAATTTACATATTTTAAAAGCCAAAATAATAGTATATCCTTTATACTTCCTTTTGAAATAATAATCTATAAAAACGAATTTAATTAGGTGACAACATAAAATATTTTAACTTTTGTTATCAAAACAAAATTCAATAAATAACAACGGCAGTAATAATGGTAATGCGTCATTGCGTCCTCATTTATATGTCTGTCTACCAAGTAATAAGTCAGTAAGATATTATTTCATTATTTATTAAATACATTATTAAACAAATATTATATATATTTTAATATAAAGAATTTTACATGATCATCCATTTAAATTTAGGTGTTTAGATAATTTTTCAAATAATAAATTTAAAAAATTAGTTATTTTTGCCGATATGTTAATATATAATTAATTGTCTCTGTATAATATATATATACTACCATTTAATAATGTTGATGATATTAAATTATTTTAGAAGATGTATTATAATAACTAAGGGTAATATCATTATGGCCTAACTAAAAGTGTACCAGAGTTATCATTTTTCATTCGAAGAACTTGGTCAGTTATCATATGGATATTTTTGTTAATTTTATCCTTTTGTAAACTAATTATTGGTGATAAAAAAGAAATATTTGAAAAGAGGAAGTATAGGAAGTTAATGGGTATTTGTACAATGTTTATAATGGGCTGTATTGTGTTTGATTTAGTAGAATATCAGATGTTTATTATCCTTAGGGGTGAGCATGGGTCGGTTTGGTTCGGATTTATGGTAAAATTAGAATCGAACCGATCAAAATGTAATTGGTTTGGTTTGGTTCGGATTTGTATTTTTTTGTACCTGTACCCGAACCAAACCAAACCGATTAAGAATGGATTGGTTCAGTTCGGGTAATTGGGTACCCGATGACTTTGAAATTCATAAAAAAAAATCAAATTTTTATCTTACAAATTCAACAAGTACAATAAACATGTAACATCAATAGAAATAATCCAAACATGTTAAACATCAAATACATTAAAAACTAAACTCATTAAAATCCAAACATATTAATAATGAATAATCATTGTCTAATAGAAAAGCCATATATATTTTTTTAGTTTTTTTATTTAATTAATATATGATCGGATTCGCGGGTTGGTTCGGACTTCGCACCCCCAAAATCGATGCCTAAACCAATCATTAACAAAAGCTATCGGTTTGGTTCAGGTTGGACCCAATTACCCGTTGGTTTCAGAACCAATTTAATTGGTTCGGTTTGGGTTCGAACGGATAATCGGGTACCCGCTACCCATGCTCACCCTGAATTATCCCTGATACCCGGATGGTTATTTTGGATAATATGGATGTATTGTATTTGATAAATTAATAATATTTTATCTTAAATGTTCATTTTTAACCAAATAAATAGTCAATTATACACATTATACAGATCCTGTAATGGCTCTCGGAATTCATTTGAAAATTGTGTGTGCAACTTTTCTGAGTATTATTATTCTTGTGTTCAAACGAAGCCTTGCGTGTGAAACGTTGTGTTTGTGAAAGGGTACTTCAATGAAGTAACTAACTCTATAAAGAAAAATTTTAATAAATATAATAATAAATTATATATTTTTTATATATAAATTATCATTAATTAAATATTAATAAAAAATAATAATATTTATTAATCATGTAAATATTACATGATACATGATTAGTAAATAATATAATGTATTCTAAAAATATTAAGTCTTTCTCCTATTAAGCTATACCTGCTAATATTTCTCACTATATCAAGGATATTATTTCAAGGTATCCGTTCAAAATGTATTTTAAAAAGTAATAAAATATAACACGTTTCATAGCATAAATGTTTATTAGATTCACAAATAATAATGACAAGAAAGACAATAACCAAAATAAATTTCTTTCTTTTTTTAGTTTCAAACAATAAAGATTATTGTCAATGAGTTATAACTCAAATGACATAGTTTTTTCATATCATCTAGAGATCGCGAGTTGAATCTCAATCCTATCTTTAGAAAAAAAAAAAACAACAACAAACATTACTTGATTATTACATACTATTCAAGTTTTAGGTTGTATTTAAAAACCGTTGCAAAATAATAATAAGAACATATATAAACCTATTTAAAATAAAATAAATATAACAACATATAAAATATCTCTATTTTAT
>NC_029792.2:129104366-129112812 GCF_000816755.2 Arachis ipaensis | reverse complement strand
GATTATTCTAAATTAATTTTATTTATTTATTTGTTTTTTTTTATGTAATTCATAACAGGATAAAATATTTTATCATTTATACGTAAATTTTATTATCACGATTTAGTAGGGTTTTGAGTTTAAATTAATAAATTTTTACATCCTATCATGATTTAATGAGTTGAATGCAACATATTGCTAAATCAATGTACCCTACAACAATTTAGCATAAGGCACAATAAGAATAAAATGCATTTGTTATGTTTAATCAAATATCACTCTTTCAAAAAGTCTAACTATGTGAATAAAAAATTTATTTAAAAAGACACAATATTTTACTCATTTCTTTACTAATTATAACATTATTATCGTCATAATAAATTAATGTAATCTACTAATGTCTACTAAATTCGATTAGACCACACATGGTTGATAAATAACAACATTACACAATATAAATTTAGACAATCAACATGGCCAATCAAATTAGATTATTATAGACTTTTTATAAAGAGTTTAATTTTGATGCACTGATAGTGTAAAGTATTTTATATAATCGTATAATCACATTCATTTTTTTAGATGATCATTCACACAGTCAATGTGAAAGTTAATTATTTTTACTGATGTGATATTGCATAATTAAATGGTTTAATTACTCTGTCAGTTCCTATAATTTTATTGAATTTTCAATTAGGTCCATATACTTTTTTCTTTTCGATTGAGTCCTTATACCGTATTAGATTATGTATTAGCTTCTGCAATTTTCGCAAACCCCAATGCGGTTCCTGTTACAATAAAAAATAAAAACTTGAAAAAAATAGTACAAAACCAAACATAGAATCACAATCCATAATTTAATATTTATTTTTTTTTAATATCAGATGGTATCAGAACAAATTAAAAGAACACACAAAAACCAAAATTAAAATCATAAAAGAGAAAAGGCACATTGATGATCATAACAACGAGGTACCTGAAAGTGGCGCCAAAAAACTTAAAAGCTGAAACAGCGACCGGAAAATGAAGCAAATGAGAAATTTGAGCTGAGAAAGGTAGTTGCTTTATGTTATGATGTTGGGTTTGGGAATTTGAGAGAATTTGGCTCTGATCAAAAGAGAGTTTCAGAGTCTTACTCTGTGCGGTGCATGGTTTCGCCAAAAACGACAAAAGGCTTTTGTTCATACCTGGCCCAAAAGCATCAGCCAGGTGACAAACCCCAATTTGACGGTTTGTTTTGTATTGATTTTTGGGGATTTTATCACCTTTTACCCATATTTATTCAAGAAATAGCATGGTTTTGTATATTCTCCTTTAATTGTGCTTGAATGTGAAAACATGCTTTTTAGGACTCAAAATAGCTAAATTTAATTCACCTTGATTCTATTAGATGCCTTGATATGTTTGTTAAGTGATTTAAGGTTTAGGAGGCAAAGATTGGATCAAGGGAATGAAGAAAGAAAGCATAGAAATGAGGACTATAATGAAGATGTGTATCAAGGATGGGATAACCAAAGGTGGGAGGAGCCATATGCTTATGATCAATCCTCATGGCAACAACCCCCACCAATGCACTATGAAGAAGAGCCATTCTATGATGCATATCAATCCAATGATTATGGTGAATCACCTTGTGACTTTCAAGAACCACCACCATATGCCTATGATCCATACCCTCAACATAACTTCCAACCATACTCACAAGCCCCTTCTTACCAACCACCTTCATATGACCCTAATCCATATCCATCCTACCAACAACCATATGAGCAATATGAACCACATATAGAGCCACCACCATTCCAACATCAATATTTTCAAGAGCCACCTCCTTCACATTATTACCAAGATGAACCACCTCCAATATATGAAAATTTTCAACCACAAGATGAATACTACTTTCCACCACAACCCCCCATGGAAGAATACTCATATCCATTGAACCAAGAGCCACATGATCCTAATCATATTATCCAAGAGGAACAAGAGTCAAGGAATTGTCTCAAGGAAGCATTGGATCAATTTCAAGCAACCATGGAGTGTGTTGTGCAACAAGTGGAAAGAGGGGAAATTATTGAACCACCACAACTCTACCAAGAAGAACCACCTTCCTACTATGAACCCTTCCCCCAAATTGATGAACCCTTCCATCCACCCCAACCTCCAATGGATGACATCCTTGATGTTCTTGTTCAAGGACAAGAGGAAATGAAAAGGGATGTGCAGCAATTCACGGCCGCCTTGGATGAGGTGGTAAACCGGTTAGCATCCCAAGAGCCACCCTCTCAAGGAACTCCCATGGCTACATGTGGGGAATCAAATGAAGAGCATAACATAAAAGAGAGATTGGTGGAGAATGAGGGAAGTTGCTTTGTATTGGAACAATTGGAGGAAGCTATGATTATTGAAGAAAGGGAAGAATTGGTTGAAGACTTAGGAGATGCGGAGCCTCCATGGGAATCTAGAATTGAAGAAAACCCCTCCAAGATGATTGAAATTGATGCTAGGAAGGAAAGTGCACACCTTCCAAGACATATTCCATATGAAGATTTGGATGGGATAGAGCAAGAAATGAGTTCCCTTGGTGATGAAGATCACTACAAAGGTGGGAATAGTGCTCAAATAGATGGGTCTAGGAGGATTGTTGGGCATTTCATAGAGAATTCATCTTGTTCACTACCCGGATGGATTAATAATGATGATCAACTTCAAGACGGGTGTGAAAATAAAGTGTGGGATCCCGGATTACAAGAAGAGGATCAACTTTGGGAGCCCCAAGCTTGTGAAGAACTCCATCAAGACTTGGCTCAATCCATGAAGAATCTTGGGGTGCAATGGAGAACCAAGCATTGGTGGAAGTTCCAAGATGAACACAAGCACAAGCCACCTTGATGAGGAGCTCCCCATAAGTCCAACTTAAGGACAATAAACAAAAGTGCTAGGTGGGAGACACCCCACCATGGTAAAATCTTTTCATTTTTTCTTTTGTAAATATTGGTAAAATTAGTTTAATTTCATGTTTAGATTAGTTGGTAGAGTTTAATTGGTAGTTTAAGTATGTTAAATAAGGTTTTATGGTGTTTTGGTAGCTGTTTGGAGGTTTGGAATGCTTGGATTGGTGCAAAAACATAGAAATTTTTTTTTGAAAAACAGAGCACCATCCACGCGTACGCGTACATGGCGCGTACGCGCACTTCCAGCATTTTCAAACATCCACGCGCGCGCCATGCGTGCGTACGCGTGGATTGAGAAGTTCCAACCTCCATACATTTTCCAGAGAGTTGTGCCTGCGCCGCGCCAACGTTGTGCCTCTGGCACAAACCCCACTTGCGCACACGCGCACATGACGCGTACGCGCCACTCTCGAAATAAGCCAACGACGCGCGCGCACCATGTGTGCGTACGCGCGGATTTCTTTCTCCCATCCACTTTTCTTTTCTTCTCCTCTTTCCAATTCTTTCCTTGTCCTTTCTTCTTCCCTTCTCCTACCCCTCATCCAACACTTCCAAACACCATGAATAACCATTTATTTTAGTTAGTTAATTAGTTAGTTGGTTAGTTAATTAGTTAGTTTTCGTTTAGCTTTCATTTTATTTTCTCTCTTTTCATTATACGTGTTGGAGTATTGACTTTGTTTACTATACATTGCTATATCCCTTATTGCCTAAATGCTATTTTAGCATGAATGTTTTTAGATAATCTTTGTTGGATTCTATGATTGAGGTTATATTTTGTTACTTGGTTTTGAGTTCTTCATGCTTACCTTTTGAAAAATACCAAGTGATGAGAATTGTCTTCGAGCTTATAACTCTTTTGAATTGCATGTTGTAGCTAGCCATCATGTGATTTGAATCTTTTTCCTCGATTAGGCTACCTCTTGATGGATGATGTTGAGCATTTACCTTAATGCATCGTATTTCATGATTATATCCGTCCATATGTTTGACTTGAATACTTTCATGCCTCTCTAATGCTTGTCTTACCTTACAAGCTTACTTAAAGCATCTCAAGCCCACTAGGATAAGTGAAGTGCATGTTTCTTTTGTGACATAGCTTTTATGCTAATGTGTATTCTAAACCGCGCAATTTAGAATTCACACACCTAATATTTCTTAATGTCACACTAATTCACTCACCTCATTCTAGTGATTTACCTCATTCCAACAATGTATGCTTCCTTGCTTTTATATCTTCTCATCTTATGGTTATATTTTTGTTTTTCATAACGAATGCACCACAAGCAACCATGGAAGTGGAAGAAAGAACACATAGCAATCCGGAGAGTCGCCGCACCCCCTTGCTCATCTTTGAGTGCACCGAGGACGGTTCATGTATTAATCAAATGTAAAACCTTATGCATTGATGCTCTTGTATATAGAAAGAAAAAAAAATGAGAAAAACAAAAGAAAAAGAAAAGAAAAATAATATGGAAAAGAAAGAAAATAAAAAAAAAGAAGAAAAAAATAATAAAAAGGGGACAAAATGCCCCAAGGCAAGGTCCAATAAAATCAATGCATAAGTGTTGTGAAATGCTTTATTGTAATTCCTAGGGAGAACGACCCGAGGTCCAATACTTCGGTTTATAAATTTTAGGGGTTTGTACTAGTGACAAACAACTTTTTGTATGAAAGGATTAGTGATTGGTTTAGAAACTATACTTGCAACGAGAATTCATTTGTGAAATTCTATACCATCAAAAATCCATTCATCACCAGGCCCAAAAACATACAAAGGCCCAAGAGATATTTACCGTATAACCGACCTCCTGAGAGGTCAGACAAGAATGCTACAAGTTGATAACTCCCCCCTAAAAGGAGTTGTAACTAACTCCTAATATCTCTCACCCACTTCTAGAAGAGAGATATAAAAAATCCTAAGATAAAGGGACGGTTATCCACCACTAAAAGTGGAACTACACCAACGGTGGTTATTAGCTCATTCATTATAAATACACTGACATTCTCAGGTATAGTTAAGTTCAATACACTTAAACCTACTAAGAACCTTGCTGACTTAAGTATCGTAGTGTTTTGCAGGTACCACCACCCATATCCCCACTCACAACTCGGGCGATGGCCACCAGACGTGGACTAAGTCGGAATCCACTCCATTGAGAATTTGAGCCTCACTTACAAGCCCAAAAGGCAACCAAGTTTTAGGTAACCTTCTGAACATTGGCGCTATTGTCGGGGACCTGGAAGTCGACACCCAATGGCGGACGATCAGTTCGAAGACGGACGTACCGCGTCGGAGTCGGATCCCGAATACCAAGACACCATCAATAATGATCAAGCTCTCGTGGTACCTCCCTCAGCAACAGAGGAGCCACGTGGAGAAGATACCTCAGGTGAACATCATCATAGAAGGATCCCTTCCAAAGTCCGCCACCTGGAAGGAGAAGAACAACCCTACTCCACTAACTTCATGGGGCTACTACACGGACATCATGGCTGACTTGAATAACTAGAGCAAGAATTGAAACGACAGTGGGAGGCAGAGAGAAATATGAAGAGAGAAATCAAGCGACGAAGAGAGCTAAAGGACAAGCTCTCAAAGCTGGAATCCAACATTCAAGGAAAGAATTCACGTGCAACTCGGGAGGATACCTAGTTGGGAGGAGAAGATCCTTTCACTAAAGATATCATGTGGGCTAAAATTCCTAGAAACTTCAAAAGCTCTGACATGCATTTGTATGACAGAATGACCAACCCGAGACACCAACTCAGCAATTTCAAAAGTCAGATGTATTTAACCGACACCTCCGATGCCACTCGGGGCAAAGCCTTCCCGACGACTTTGACAAAGTCGGCCATGAAATGGTTTGATAGCCTGCCCCCTAGGTCAGTTACTAGTTTTGACGAACTTGCACCAAATTCCTCACGCGACTTGCAATTCAGAAGGACAAGGTCAAGCATGCGCCTAACCTACTGGGAGTCAAACAAGAGGTTGGAGAATTCCCTAGAGACTACATGGAAAGGTTCAATAAAGCATGCTTGGAGATCCAGAACTTACCCACTGAGGAAATAAAAATGGGATTAGTCAACGGCATCTGAGAAGGCCCATTCTCCCAGTATATTTTAAAAAGACATCCGACTTCTTTGGGTGATGTACAAAAACGAGCTGAAAAGTACATCAACATGGAAGAGAACGCCAAACTGCGAAAACCGAACTAGCGATTAAGAAACCCTCTCCAAGCTCAGGAAAAAGAAAAAAGAGCCCAAGAAAAAGAAAGAATACAACCTGAAGAAACCTAGGAGGTATCATAATTACACCCCGCTACGAGTTTCCCTCATGGATGTCTACAGGAAAATCTGTCACACAGAGAAACTTCTCCCACCGCGACCAATAAAAAATAAGAAGGGGGAAAGCCGCAACGAGTAACATGAGTACCATAAGCTGTATGGGCACTCTACAAATGATTGTTACGACCTAAAAAATGTGATAGAAAAATTGGCCGGGGAAGGTCGGTTGGATAGATACCTCATGGAAAGGTCGGACAATCACTATAAAAGGAAGAGAGACGATGAAAAAGTCGGCCGAAGAAGTCAACCCCCACAAACCCCAGAGTGACACGTCCACATGATAGCAGGAGGCTTTGCTGGGGGAGGAGTGACCAAGTCGTCTCAGAAGAGACACTTGAAAGAGGTCTACCACATTAGAGAAGAGACTCCTGACCTCCTTACCATCTCCTATACAAAAGAAGACGCGCAGAGAATTGCACAGGGTACGATGACCCCGTGGTAATCACCATGATACTCGCCAATACAAATCTACATAGAATTTTGGTGGACCAAAGAAGCTCGACATACTATTTAAGCCTGCATTTGATAAATTAGGGCTGGAAGAAAAGAAGCTAAAGTCTTACCCAGATACTCTTTTCGGATTGGGAGATACCCCAATTAAGCCACTAGGGTTCATTTTCCTACATACTACTTTTAGAAAAGGATTGAAATAAAAAAACCTAAGTATTGATTATATTGTTGTAGATGTAGCTTCAGCCTACAATGTCCTAATTGGTAGGAGAACACTGAATCGGCTAGGGGCTGTTGTTTCTATTCCTCACCTCTGCATGAAATTCTCCACGCAGGAAGGAATTGCTACCATCAAAGGAGATCAGAAACTAGCCAAAAAATGTTACAATGAAAGCTTGAACTTACGAGGTAAAGGTAAAGAAGTCAATGCCATTGAGCTCGAAGGAGTCCGAAGAAAAGAAGAGATACGGCCACAACCTGAAAGAAAGACAGAAGAAGTCTAAATCGGGGAAGAAGTCAGAAAAAATACCAATGTAGGAGTCAATATGAGAACGGATCTGAAGAAGAAGCTCGTGAAACTCCTACAAGAAAACTCCGACCTTTTTGCTTGGAAGGCCTCTGATATGCTTGGAATAGACCTCGAGCTCATGACGCATAAGCTGGCGGTCTATCCCAGATCCCGACCTGTCCAGCAACGGCGTCGTAAGCTCGAACCAGCGCGAGCTCAAGTGGTCGAAGAACAAGTTCAAGCCCTACTTGAATCCGGATTCATTAGGGAGGTAAAATATCCGACATGGTTGGCAAATATGATACGGGTAAAGAAGCAGAATGGGAAATGAAGGATGTGTGTCGACTACACCAACCTAAACAAAGCTTGTCCAAAGGACCCATATCCCCTGGCCAACATTGATGCTTTGGTGGATTCTTCTTCAGGATACCAGTACCTATCATTCATGGATGCCTACTCGGGATACAATCAAATCCCGATGAACAAGCCAGACCAGGAGAAAACGTCGTTCATCATGCCCAGAGCGAACTACTGCTATGTGGTCATGCCTTTTGGATTAAAAAATGTAGGCGTCATATATCAAAGGTTAATGAACAAGATGTTTGCACCTCACCTTGAGAACCTATTGGAGGTATACGTGGACGACATGTTGGTAAAGATCAAAGATGAGGTCAATCTCCTGTCCGACCTCTCGCAAGTCTTTGACACCATAAGGAGGCATGGGATGCAACTAAATCCCACCGAATGCACCTTTACAGTAGAAGCCAGAAAATTCTTAGGATTTATACTTACACAAAGGAGGATTGAGGCTAACCCCGACAAGTGTAGAACAATCTCAGAAATGAGGAGTTCGACTTGCTTAAAAGAAGTCCAACAGCTGAACGGCGACTTGCCACCTTGTTCAGATTTTTGGCAGGATCAGCGTTGAAATGTCTTACAAGCTCCCTCCGCCGCCGCTCTCGCGCTACTTCTTCTCTCCTCGCCGGAGGTTTGTCATCATCTCTTCTGGTCGCTGTTAGTTCAGGTAGGCCTCCGCCTCCTTCTCGTCCCTAACCCTAACCCTTCCATTGTAATTTTGTTCCGATTTCATGATCCCTAGCCCTAACTAGGGGTGGCAACGAGGCGGGTAGGGGCGGGTTTTTGCTCTACCCGACCCCGCCCCGCCTGACATAAAACCCGCATAAAACCCGCCCTGCCCTACCCGCGG
>NC_029792.2:129072891-129104284 GCF_000816755.2 Arachis ipaensis | reverse complement strand
TCGGGTAGTGTTGCCACCCCTAGCCCTAACCCTGTCCCTTTCCTGTTTTGATTGAAGTTGAAAATCAAAGAATACGATCGAGGAGAGCTCTTATGTTTGCAAATCAGCTGTTGCTACTGCAGAGAACGAAGTTTCTAAATTCTAAGGTATGGATTTTGTATATTCCTATAATTTGTGAAATCTGAAACATAATTTCTATGATGGTAGTATAGAATGAAGTTTGTTTATGAACTATATATTTGAATTGCTGAGATATTTTATCTGGAATTTGCATGCATATTCTTGTTCCTTCCTGTTCTTGTTATGACTTGATTTTGGCTCATCCTTCTTGTCCTTGTCTGAATCTGCTGAATTACAGACATATAACTCATTCTTTTCAGTGTTTTTGAAACAGGGGAGATGACACTAACACAACTCCAAAGACAACAACGCGTTTAATTGATTCTGATCTTGCCGTCGCTCTTGTCTTTCAACAACAGCACTATCATCATGCCTTTGATTTAACCTCAAGTTACTCTCTTTCTCACTCTCTTATCTCTCACTCACTCACTCTCTTATTTATCAAATATACCTTATCTCTCACTCACTCACTCACTCTCCTATTTATCAAATAATTGGGCTGGGAATGGAAAACTTGTAGTTGTGGACTCCAATGATCAAACTAAGCTTAAACATGAGGATCAGAAGTTTTGTTTCATTGTTTGTGTGCTACTGCTTGTGCTTACTATTTCAATTTTTGTTTCATTGGTAGTACTGATTCTTACATTTTTATATAAACATTTTTCTAGACTATTCGTAGACTGGCTCAGAATTATGAGGCTGCTAGGAAGAGTCAATTGAGGAAGAAGGTAAATTAATTGCTCCCAACATGATATGTTAAAATTTATCATAAAGAGAAAAAGAAATTGAAAAGTAGAAATGGAGTAATCAAATTGGGGGAAGAAAAGAAAAATACTACAGCTTAAAGGATCTAATACCTTTAAGTTTGGAGGGAATGAGGGATGTTATGTTAGGCCAATTTCACTTTGCCAAAATTTAAAAGTAGAATAAATGGAGTTTATTTAGGTTTTATGTTTGCAAAATTTTATTTTTTTAAATTTATTATTCTAATATTTATTCCATTAATTTCAAATGTTGAGCCATAATTTAATTATCAGAAACTAAATAAATAAATAATGGAGTCTTTTTTTTGACATAATATTGATGATTTATTCTGCCATATTGCTAAATATGCTACTTTCAGGCTGCTCTATTACTTTCCAAAATTTCACCGAAGATTGCTGGTGAGCCAATCGAAGCAGAGAGGCTATTTAACATTTTCTTTCTCATTAATTTCTTCATTTTTTCTATTAATATTTATTTATTTATTTTAAATATCTTGTTTGTCTGACTGTGATCCACGGTGCATGAGCAAATAGCTTCCTTAAAATTTGTAGAAATTAGCCTACTTGAATTACACCATATGAATAATAAAGTATGAAAATCTGCTAGTGTAGTCAAGTCTCCCTCTGCCATCTTTCTCTAAAATTCATTTCTCAATTCGTCAAGCACATATATTTGAAGTTATGCCACAAAAGCTACAACTTTGAAATTGTTGTTTGTGAACAAAACGTTTTGGACTTTCCTCTAGATTTTGGAATTACGGCTGATGAGTTGATCCTGAAAATTGAGGAAGTTGGTTTTGGATTTAGATTAGATACACACTTAGATGAATGCTTTCTCTTGCAGATAATAAATCCAGCGAAAACTTTTGGTGATATAGTTATTAATTATTGGTAAGCTATCAAATGCTTGTTCAGTATAAATTTTTGCATTCCTCTTCCTATCCCTTAACCCATCATTTGAATCTTTTATTCTAAGGTTGCAATGAAAGGCTATATCTATCAAAAAGTATGATCGTTCAATAAAATTATTACCATTCTAAGGTTGCAACTTGGAGCAAGCATGGTGAAAAAGTCAAGTTGCTACTGTTGTTTGGAGACCATGTTATTAGTGTTGATATTCATGGCAACATGTTCTTATGGGAATTTAAGGAAGTTATGGATCAGAACCCTTCCCCATTTAGGCACATTTTGCTTGATCGGAGTTTTAGCCCCAGCTGTATAATGCATCCTGATACTTACCTAAATAAGGTAATCATGTCTTTCTTCTTGTTCCAAAGATTAAATAGACATTGTACGCTTTAATTTTCAGTTGAGAATGAATAGGGCAATAGGCTTTACTGGGACTGCAATTGTAGTCATGGGCTAATTAAGGAGTTAAGTGAAAGTGGCATTTAGAGTTGAGACTTCCTTTATGATTGAGAAATATGCAATAGGTCCTCGTCGGGAGCGAGCAAGGTCTTATGCATCTTTGGAACATTAGCACAAAGAAAAAGATATTTGAGTTTAAGGGATGGAATTCACCAATCACCTGTTGTGTTTCCTCCCCTGCTTTAGATGTCGTTGCAGTTGGGTGTGCAGATGGAAGCATTCATGTTCATAACATTCGTTATGATGAAGAATTGGTTACATTTACACATTCTACACGAGGTTTTGTCACTGCCTTATCTTTCTGCACTGATTAGTGTGTGATATTTTGCATAATAAATCAAATATGGAGCTGCCTCTATTCTTCAGGCTTTTAGTGCCTTTTGGTGTTTTGTGTTGATTTTGTTGGTGGATTATTTTATCTGGCTTAGATGGGCAACCCCTTCTAGCCTCTGGAGGTTCATCAGGTGTCATTAAACGTATGGAATCTGGAAAAGAAAAGGCTCCAGTCAGTTGTAAGAGAGGCTCATGATAGTGTGATCACATCACTACATTTTTTTGCAAATGAGCCAGTGCTTATGAGTTCTTCAGCAGATAATTCTATTAAGGTGACATTTTTTCTTTTTGGAAGATACATAAATGTTTGCATCATGCATATATAAATTTTCATTGAAATATGTTGCTTTATTTATTTATTTATTTTATGCTTGCTCAGATGTGGATTTTGCATTTTCTCCCTGCAAGCGTTGTTAGCATGTATATTTTCTTTTCCTCTCTATATTGGCATTTTTTGTGTATTAATTTCATCAATTGGTTTCCCCATATATAACATGTTTATGGTGTTTGTAATACGCTTCTTTGATAGGATCAACAAAGTAGAGAGCTTTCTCAGCACAATGTTTCTAGACGAGCCAAGAAACTTAAAGTAAAGGTATGGTTGGTGTTTCATACTTTCCTTATTGTTGCTTAGCAGAGCTTGTGAAAGCGTTGCTTTTGCTTTAATATTCCTCTGTAAATTCTTAATGTTTTGTTTAGAAACTTAGTATGGTAATTACAAAGATATATAAATGTGTGTTTTACTAGTGAAAACATCTTATGACCTCGGATACCTAAATTTGGATTTTGGTATTCTTAATCTGACTTATTTTTTATTTTTATATTGTGATTATGCTTTCTAGTTCTTAAAGCATTCAGTTCAATAGTCATGACTAGGTCGAAAACTATATGATATTAATTGTGAGTCATAGGTCTTTGTGCTTCCTGTTTTGAATAGATTTTTCATCCCTCATTTCGTGTATGTGTTTATATAGGAAGAAGAAATAAAGTTGAAGCCCGTGATTGCATTTGATTGTGGTGGGTTATTTCTCTGCTACTATTCATTCAGTTCTAATTTTGCTGAAGAAATGGAATTGAAACTGATGTATATTAATGTAGAATCTGAATTACAGTGGGGAATCTAGCCTTAAAGGCATGTGTATAAGTATATAAATTGAAATGTGAGGAAAGTTGGGATGATGAAGAAGAAGCAGCAGCAGCAGAAAGAGCAAGTGAAGTGAATTTTACAGATGAGATAAGTGGAATTAACACAGGATCTCCTTCACCAACTTCATCTAATGAATCCTCTGTTACAAGTTAATTATTAGAGTAGCGAAAATTGTTCAAATGAGTTAGGAAATTGAATAGGAGTTTCTTGCAGCATAGTTCTTTTAATTTACTAGTATGAGAAAAATTATTTAAAGCCCTTTGGATACCCATTAACAATTTTTAATTTACTCAATACAATTTGTTGATGTATGGTTGTTATTTATTATTATAGTTGATGTATCAATACACTTTATTTATGTTTTGAATTATATTGACTTGTTTGTTTATAGTATTTTTCTTTTAGTTTGATAATACGATGAATTTGTTTATTTTTTGAAATATTATAAATATTCGAATAGAAATTAGATAAAAATTTGTATTTATTAAATTTATATTTATTTTGTATGAAAACAAGTTTATTTTGTAATGAAAAAATAAAAAAATTATTTTACCTTTACCAACGGATTTACAGACGGATTTTCTATCTGTATTTAGAGTATAGAATGGTTTTCTAAAGTTCCAATTACAGACAGAAAATCTGTCAGAAAATCCATCTGTAATTACAGATGAAAAATCTGTCTGTAATTACAGACGAAAAATCTGTCTGTAATTACCGACAGAAAATTCGTTGGAAATTTTTTTCGTCTTCGGGAAATGGATGGAGAATTTACAAAGGGAAAATCCATCGGTAACTGGTAAAAATCCGTCGGTAATTTTTCGACAGAAAAAAAACCGTCGGTAAATAATTTTCGACGAGGCTTTACAGAGGGATAAAATATGTCTGTAATTTCGTCGGTAACCAAAAATTCGTCTGTAATATAGATCAAATCTGTCTGTATTAAGCCATTTTATAATTGTGAAGGTATACAAAACAAAATAGTATATATAACATTTAACAACTTATAATCTAAAAATAATAAATGAAAATTCTACTTCCATTTTTTATAATGCCATTCTAATTCACATATAATTTTTTTATATTGTATGTTTGTAAAAATTATGAAGAAAAGAAATCGTATTTCAAAATAACAGTTACAATATCTATTCCTTCTGAAAATAAGTCTATATTGTGATCATCTCAATTTAAGAGTGACAAATAAAATAAGAATTATAACAAAATTTATGATAAATATATGAAGTGTTTAATTTTTATGCATAATTAGATTTTTTTTTTTTTTGGTGACTTCATGCATAATTAGATTCAGAAATGTTTGGTAACCAAAGAAAATCAGCCAAAAACAGCCATTTTTTGCCTTAGCTTATTTAGTATTTATTAATTGTTGCGACAATTAATGAATGTTAAATAAAACAAATTTTGACTGTTTTTTTTTTTAATTTTGTCTCCCTAGCATTACCGAAATATATATATATATAAACTCACCCTTTCCCTTCCTAAATTAAGCTCCTGCAAGAGCAACTAGATAGAATTATTATCCCTGTAAAAATAATGATATTAATATGAATGTATAAGATGTAAAATGTACCCCTAGCATGTGTGTGTTTGATTGAGCAAGATTCCAATTTTGTAGTTGTAGTTTTTGAACATTGCCTCTTAACATCTGCATCTCAGCTTTAGTCTATTCAATTATTTTACTGTTTCCAATTTTAATCAAGGAAAAAAAGCAAATTCTTCCTAATTATATATTTCCTTAGATTACATGAGAGGATACTTTTTCTCAGCTAGGAGCTTCAGCAGAGTCATTCTTTCCTGCAGCAGAAAAATTAAAGTACTTAAATAATAACACAAATTGAAAACAAGGAAGATGAGAGAATAGTGTTAAATATTAGTTACTTTTCTTTCTCAATTTCGCTAATGCGAAATTATATTTTAACATAATGCACAAAAATTTATGTAGTTTCCTTTCCTATAACTTAAACTAAGAAATATGAAAATTTTATTTAAATAAAAAACCTAACTCTTCCATTAATGCTTTATTTTGACTTTTTAGAGACACCAAAATCCTCATGACTTATATTAGAATTCTTCACGTAGGACAAGATAGTAGTTATTAGGGAGACACAGTATCCATTAACTCGTATCCTATTTCCAGGGCAAAAGTAAACAATGAGTTTGATGACATATGAATATTAAATTCAAACTTTAATGCTATTAATATAATAAATACGGATGTATACAAATTTAGAAAGGAGAATATATATCAAATTACTACTTCAAAAATGATTTTTAGCGGTAATTTATTTATTTTTAGTGATAATAAAAATAGTTGTTAATATATTTACTGTAAATTAAATTTTAGTCATTTTATGCTTCGTGTTAAAAAAATTTAGCAACAATTATATAATATCCGATAATAACTTTTTAATAACCATAAAAAATATATAATTATCATTATAACATGTAATAATAACCATAAATATATTATTATCATAGAAACATAAATTAAATAAGATCGATAATAATAATCATAATGTTATATATTATCGCTAAAAATTTGCTACTAAAAATAATTTTTGCTGTGGTGTCTTAATATATTGTATATTAACAAGCACAAACTTGGGTAGTAGCTAGCTATATGAATTGGATTTAGTAACTTACCATCCACAAAGGTAAAGAAGGAAGGTGGTGAGTGACAACAAGCCAAACAAGGCCATAACCAACAACATTTTGGAACACTCCAAAAAGTATAACTACCCACATCGGCGACGACTCGTTGATCTTGCCGGCGATAAGGCCTACGTTGTCGCCGAGATCCTTGGCGACACTTAAAAGGGCCACTTGATCACACTACAAGAGACACGCCGAATAGCGGCGGTTCTTTAGGAATTTGTGGCGGTTTTTAACCGCCGCAAAACGAAATTCCAGAGATTCTACAAACGTTGTCTATTAGGGGGTGGGGATTTGATTTTGCGGCGGTTTCAAAACCGCCGCAGATTTATGTGGATTTTTTTAAAAGAATGCGACAATATCACATACAAAGCGAATGTAAATGACTTGCTAGCATAACCTTCCCTTATAATAAAAAACAAGATTATATCACCAGTTCATGCACATGAATAAATTCATGAAGCCATTTCACAATTTAAGACAAAATAAAAATTTTGACAGAATAAAAAAAGCATACTTTAACCTCTTTTATCATAATTTCTTGTTCTAACTGCAAAGCAAAATAGTGCAGTTATTAGCTAAACTATTTAATAATGCTTGTTGAACTCGTCTCACATTCCAATTTAGACCTCTTCTCTCGGCTCCATTGTTCTTCATTGGTTGTTGACTCCATTTCAAGTTCCATACTTTGGTGAGACTGTTGTTGGTTCTCAGGAATCAAAGAATGCATGTTGAACTTGCTTTGAGTCCCCTCCATTACTTTTGTTCCTGGGGTTTGAGTTTATTCTCCAAACTCCCCAGTTGCCTTTGCTCCCTCTGTCTTGGTCTAGAGATTCCGTCTCTACAGGTTTTTTTATTTTTGCTTGAGGTGTGTGATATATTTGATTAATGTGAATGAAGAACACTAGGTTGAGTTGAATTGAATTGAATCATGGATAAGAGTATGTTAACTGGTTTGGAATCACTTCCAGAAGTTGATCAGCAAAGAATAGCGTCCATGATGTAACAAGTTCAAATCCGTGATAGGTACTTCCTCTTCACTCTATCTGTTAACTAATTCCATGTATTTTGATTTGATTTGTGTGTAAATTAATTTAATTTGTTTTGGATTATGATTGGATGAGAAGCTAAAGGATGGTGCATGGTCTTACGTAGAGCTTGCTAGAGAGTGAGTGATACGAGGACATATGTTTTAATAGTTTTAATTATTCAATGGTCTTATATCTATACATATATTTCCTTGCCTTTTAATAGTAATACATAAAAAAATCAAACTAACAAGTAATAAAAAGTAATAAGTGTATGCTTTTTTAATAGTTTGGCATACAAATGCACTTAATTCTCTTCTGTTTTATAAATAGTAATTAAATATGTCATATAAGAAACTGAGTTAAGTGTATTTAGAATATTATTTGTGCACTTCTTTAGCTGTACAATTTATTCATCCGTTCCAAATATGGATGCCAGTTTAAGTGCCTCACAAAACTTCTGAGACAATATATAGAGAAAAACTTTTCTTCCTATAAGGATAAATGGAGAATATAAATGAGAAGCAGTGATATAATTTTTGCACTTTGCTTAATAATGGAGCATAAAATAAGGTAAACAATAGTATGGTCCAAAATAACAGCAGAAGCTAAATCTTTAAGGTAATGTTCTGCGGAGAAAACTTTTCTTTTAGGCAGCATATACTAGATTCAAAAAATATCCATAGGTACTCTAGCAAGAAAACTTACTAGCATTTTCAGTACATAAAATTCTCATAGAAAAAATGAAGCGAATAATTAACTGTATCAAAATCCTTCATATTGAAAGCAAACACATAGAGACAGAGCAGATTAAACTGCAGCACTAATGGTTTTTAATTCTCATACCTAAGAAAATTACTTTCTGAATGGTGCACTCATTAATTAACAATTGTGAGTAAAATAATTGATAAAGTGAAGCCAATGAGCATGAATTAAAAGACCACATCCACAGGCTTTTTCTCTATTTAGAATATTATTTGTGCACTTCTTTAGCTGTACAATTTATTCTCAGAAGTTTGTTACATTAGATATTCCTTTTACTTCTGAAAATATATTAAAATTTATTTTTTATGTTGATTTTTTTTATTTTTTTGATGCCCTGACTGTATTATAACTTGTGAATTTTATTTCCTTTTTGATATTCAATATTTTGACAAATTTGCCATGGTTTATAATCTATTGATACTTGCCTTTTTCATGCTTAATCTGTGTGATTTAGAGATATTTTAGAGCTGACTAAGACTTTTAACATGAAAGAGGCTGAGGCAAAGGCATATATATTTGAAATCCATATTACTTTCCTTTTTCCAATACTGAATGAACTGCAAAAGTAACTGAGTATGGTCTTAATACTTCTCTTTTCAAATGATTGTTTTCTTAATTCCAAATTATTGGTTAAGCATATCAAGATATGCAGACATAGAACCATTATCTAATAAATAGCTAGGATTTTGCACCTAAATAGAATAGCTAGTGTTCTTTATCTTTTGTCCCATAACTTCTTTCCTTTCACATGTTAGTGTCCTTATGTTTGCTAATAAAAGAATTTCTTCCCACCAGACTTCAATTGATGCTGCAAACTATAACGGGGTGATGTTATTGGGTGGAAGAGCGCCAGAGTATCTTGCTCATGATCCTTTTGTTGTGGCACTGGTGATCAAGTTTTTCAGTTCTGGAAAAGCACTTGCTTCCATTTGCCACGGACAGTTGATTCTGGTGGCTGCAGGTGTAGCTAAAGATCACAAGTGCACCGCTTTTTCTCCTGTTAAACCAGCATCGGTTGCCTCTGGTGCTCATTGGGTTGAACCAGACACCATGGCACCAGCAGTGGTGGATGGTAATCTCATTACTGCCGCCACTTATGAAGGGCACTCTAAATTTATTCAGCACTTTGTAAAGGCACTAGCAGGCAACATAAGTGGCTCCAACAAAAAAAATCCTCTTTCTTTGTGGGGTATGTAATGATTTTCAGGCACACAACTGATAGGAACTTAGTACTCAGGGCACTAAGGTCTTTGTTTATTCTCTTTTCTTTTATTTATTTTAATTTTAGACTTAATTTGTAATCCTCTTTATATTCATTGATACATGAAAATTAGTAGTTTAGACTTTAGACATGTTTCATTTTTTTCTCTATTGTTGAATGATTGTTCAATTGGATAGTTGGATCTATTGTTTTATGTACTAATATACTGTAGCATTATAGTTCTTGTGAATCTTTAGAATATATTTACTATGCTTTGTTAGAATATTTTTTAATTTAGTATAATTGTGTATTTATTTTTATTTTATAATATTTAACTCATTTAATTAAAAATACAGAATTATATATGTAATCATATTATTAAATATTATGTTGTACAAAAAATTATTAGAATATTATATATATATATATAAAATAAAAAAAAAACAATGAGGGACCTAAGGCTATACTTATAAAAAGTAGCCATGGTATACAATGTGGTTATGCTTTACAGGTGATGCAGTAGTGTTGAAAAGCGTAGCCTATTCTGGCAAAAATGGAAGCTGAAAAGCGTAGCCTTTGGTCCTGGACAGCATCACTTGAAAAGCGCATCCTATTCCCAAACGCCAAAAGTGTATCCCTTGGTGCAGAAAAGCGTAGCCTTTGAGAATAGGCAACGGCCGAATAGGAATCACCCCAAAAAGCGTAGCCGTAGCCCAGAAAGCGTAGCCGTAGCCTAAGACATCATTTTTTTTCACTTTTGGCTACACTTTTCAAGTGTACATGAATGGGTATTTTTCTTGTAGTGAGATTAACTGACCATATATAACTGACATCCGACCAGAAATCAAAACGTCGGATATACAATTAATCTTTGTTTCAGGCACCGTTACTCAGAGACATAACGGTTATCTTCATTTCTCGAATATAAAGGAATGGCAGGGAAATCATTTTCATGACATTACATTTTTGGCAAATCTTATTACTCATTTACTTACTTGAGCGTTGAAGCGCCTTTTACAAGTATCCATCCCCTTTTTTGTTTTTTCACCGCCGACGTATACTTCATCTTGATGAAGAAGTTGTGAGCATCCATCAGTGGACGAGTTATACATCGGTAATGTTAGCAAAAACAATTGGCACCCACCGTGGGGCCACGAAATAAAATCCTTATTTCTATAGGCCCCAAAATTCTCTTCCCTGATCATGGCTGACCAACCTCCCCCCTCACTATTCGAACTTCTTCGAATGGTAACCGAGCTACAACAAGACAATCAGCGCATGGCAGAAGAGAATTAGCGAATGGCAAATCAAATAGCCGAGCTAACCAATGCTCAGATTGAGAATAATGACGATCACAACGAATAGCCAGAGGATAAGGAGGAAAATTTTGATCCAACTCATGTCTCTGAAACTCAAAGACTAGAGGGAGACCCGCACAACAATGACGGGGATGAATTAGACAACGCTGTCGGCCACTTTACGGCCGACGTTATGAACTTCAGATTACCTAGAAACTTCACTTTACCACTCACGCTAACTCCTTATGATGGCATGGGAGGCCCAAAAAAGCACATCAAGAAGTTTCAATCTATAATGATAATTAACAGTGCCTCTAATTCTATTTTATGTCGTTGCTTCCCTACTTTTTTAGATGGTCCTGTACTTGATTGGTTTTCTTCTTTGCCAGTAGATTCCATTTTGCGCTTTCAGGAACTTGCCAAACAATTCGAGGATCAATTCGCTACATCTTCGACCTATCTCCATGACTCTGACTATTTAAACACTATCAAGCAAGGACAACACAAAAGTTTAAAGGACTACATTACTCGCTTTACCAAAGTCGCAATGACCATTCTAGACCTCCACCCTGAGGTGCACCTACATGCCATAAAAAGCGGACTCCTTCCTAGAAAGTTCCAAGAAACCATCACAGTTTCCAAACTAAAGACCTTGGCCAAATTCAAGAAAAGGCTAAAGGCCAAATGAAAATCGAGGAATTGAGATAATCTCAGAAATCTGAGAAAAATCCAAACAATAAGGAAAATGACAAAGGTCGGGACAGTAAGAGGCCTTCCCGATTAGTACCACGTTACGACTTTTACACCCAACTTAATACCAAAAGAGAAGACATCATCAAGGAGATACTGAACTCAAAATTAATTAAACCTCCCCGAAAGGCTGGAACCTACCAAGATATAAAGAATGTAGATAAAACAAAGTACTGTGCTTTCCACCAGAAATATGGGCACACCATCGATGAGTGTGTCATAGCCAAAGACTTGCTCGAGCACTTAGCTCGGCAGGGGCATTTGAACAAACATATCGGAGGGCACATTCAGAAGCGCAACACCCATCCGACTGACTTATCTTCTGCAGGTCAATTGATGAAGGCCAAGAGTAGGTTTGGAATTTCACAAAAAGAATTTCTTCGTTGCAAGTATAGTCCAAACCAACAATTAACTCTCAATCAAAGTTTAATTCAAAGATGTCACAAGCAACACAAAATAACCGAGAGTTTTAAATCTCGGGTCATTCTCCTTAGGAATTGCAATGAAGTGCTCAATAATTGGCTATGGGAAAATGGGGGTTGAGATTGCAAGAGGCAAGTAATGTAAATAGTAAGGAATTAAAGAAATAAACAATAACTAAATATCAAAAGTAATTAACTCAAGGCACTTAATCAAGATAAAGGAAAATTCAGGTGCTAAGAAACCTCTTTGCAAAGATTGAGAGTTAAGGTTACCTATCCTAGCCATTGACCACAAATATATGATGATTATGAAGAGTTAATCCTACTTAGTCAACCCTAACATCGAGGATAAGTCAAATAGGTATAATTGATCTCAATCCACAAGTTGTAGCCAAATCACTAATTAGCTTAGTGAAAGACTAGCGTTAGTGGAAACCAAATCAACTAACTACCCTAATATATCAATCAAGAATGAACATCAATGACTCTAGGTTACAAAAGTCCTCAATTCCAAGCCAAGAGTGTGAAAAACTATGCTAAAACTAAGCCAAATATTTTATCAAACACTTGGTATGCATAAAAATAAAAGCATATTAAATTGCAATAAAAATAAAATCTAAAGCTACCAAATGCAAGAAATTAATAATAACAACTCAATTAAACATCAATAAACATAAAAAAATCAAATTGCATTAATAGAAATCAAAATTAACAAGAGTTCATCAACAATAAAATAACCAAATAAAAGAAATAACAAGTAAAAATAAAAGAAGTAAGATGCTAGAACAAGAAATAGTAAAGAAACTAAATCAAGACAAGAATTAAGACCTAAATCTAAGATAAAATTAACTAAATCTAACCTAATTCTAGAGAGAAGAGAGAGCTTCTCTCTTTAGAATAACCTAAAGCATGTTACTAAAACTAAACCTAATTGCTTGCCCCTTGTTCTCTCTTGAATTAGGCTTGACATAGCTTCAGAAATGAGTTGGAATGGGCTTTGGAAGCCCAGAATTCGCCCCCAGTGTATTGCATTAAATGAAATCACGTGCTGAGTGTCACGCGCTTGATGAGGTCTCTAGTCACGCGTACGCGTCGCATGGCAGATTTCCAAAACTTCATTTCTTCACGAATTCTCTACTTTTACATGCTTTTTCTTCATTCCTTCAATCCAATCTTTGCCTTCCAAACCTGAAATCACTCAACAAACACATAAAGGCATCGAATGGGATTAAAAGTGAATAAAATTTAGCAATTATAAGGCCTAAAAAATATGTTTTCACTGTCAAGCACAATTTAGGAAGAAATCATGAAACTATGCTATTTTAATGAATAAATGTGAGAAAAGTCAATAAAATCTACTCAATTAAAGCAAATAAATACCATGAAATGTGGATCCATCATCAATCTTCTCGGAAAAAAGACAAAGCTTATACAACTCAGCCCAACCGGCCCCGTGGGGTGATCAATTGCATATCCAGAGGTTTCGCTGGTGGAAGGGCATCAAACTCCGCTTGCAAACGCACATACCAAGCTATGCTCGCGGTAGAAAGCACAACTAGTACTCAACAAACACTGTCGACCATACCTGAAATGACTTTTAAGCCATTCGATCTTAATTCAACAGAGCTCAATTTAGATGACCCCGTTGTTATCTCCATTTAACTAGGAGATCTAATAGTTCGAAAGGTGCTGTTGGACCCAAGAAGTAGTGCTGATGTCCTGTTCTATTCTACATTCCAGAAGATAAAGATGAGTGACAACATACTCCAGCCATCAACTGGAGACCTCGTTGGATTCTCAGGTGCACGGGTACCTGTGTTAGGCTCAGTGTGGTTACAAACCACACTCTGTGAGAATCCTCTATCTAAAACTCTAGATATTCAGTACCTCATAGTTGATTACTTCAGTCCATATAATTTAATACTTGGCCGACCTTTCTTGAATAAGTTCGGTGCAATTGTATCTACAATTCATCTTTGTGTGAAGTTTCATGCGAGGATAATCTTGTTGCCACAGTTTACAGTGACCATCGCGAAGCTCGACATTGCTATAACATCAGTCTCAAAATACCAAACAGAACTGCAGGAGCACAAATAAATGCTATCAACAAATCCATCAAACTGACTCCACTAGCCGAATTGGATCCTCGTGTTGAATTTCAAGACCGACCTATACCAAATGAAGAACTAGAAAAGGTTAACTTAACTAACAATCCAAACAAGTTCACTTTTGTAGGATCAACCATTTATGGCACCAAAAGAGAAAAGCTCGTCCAATTCCTTAAACAACATGCCGACCTTTTCGCTTAAACACCAGCAGACATGCCAGGAATTGATCCATCAGTAATATCCCATAAGCTGGCTATAAACCCAGAAGCCCGACCCATAGCTCAGAAGAAATGCAACCTTAGAATGGAAAAGAAACAAGCATTCATGGAAGAAACCAAGAAGCTCATTGATGCAAACTTCATTCGAGAACTCAGATTCACAACATAGTTAACCAATGTTGTCATGGTAAAGAAACACAATGGTAAATGGCGCATGTGTGTCGGCTTCACTGATTTAAATAAAGCATGCTGTAAAGATGCATACCCTTTACCTTCTATTGATACTTTAGTTGATAACTCTTATGGTTTTGAAACTTTAAGTTTCATGGATGCATACTCTGGTTACAACCAGATTCTCATGCATCCATCAGACCAAGACAAAACCGCTTTTATAACAGAATACGGTAATTATTGTTATAAGGTTATGCCTTTTGGCCTAAAGAATGCAGGGGCTACGTATCAAAGACTTATGGACAAAGTATTTGCAAAACAATCGGCCGAAACGTTGAAGTATATGTTGATGACATGGTCACAAAAACAAAAGTCGGCAAGTCTCATGTGGACGACCTTTCGGAGATCTTCTCACAAATCCGAAAATACAACATACGATTAAATCCCAAAAATGCGCCTTCGATGTCCAGGGAGGTAAGTTCCACAGATTTATGCTCACAAGCCAAGGTATAGAGGCAAATCCAAAAAAGTATCGAGCTATCCTGGAGATGCAAATCCCTCAAACAATCAGAGAAATTCAACAACTAACAATGAGACTCGCTGCCCTATCTAGATTCTTACCTTACTTAGCTTCCAAATCTTTTCATTTCTTTCAATTACCAAGAAAGAAAAACAAATTTAAATGGGATGATGAATGTAAAACTACTTTCTCATATTTGAAAAATAATCTTTAAAAATCCCCTATTTTGCAAAAACCTAAAGTCGGGGAACAGCTTTATCTTTACTTGTCTATAATTGAGTGGGCTTGTTAGTTCGGTTCTTGTCACAGAAAGAGACAAAGTCCAACAACTTGTTTATTTTACGAGCAAATCATTGCAAAACGCCGAGCTTCGCTATCCAAAGATAGAAAAGCTCGCACTTGCTTTGGTTTTCTCAGCCAGACGTCTTTGACCTTATTTTTAGAGTCATACTATCAATGTACGCACTGACCAACCACTAAGACAAGTACTCACAAAGCTAGAACTAGATGGGAGATTAATAAAATGGTCAATCAAATTATCAGAGTTTGATATCAAATACCAATCCTGAGGATCAATAAAATCACAATACCTAGCGGACTTCGTTACCAAATTTATTGTGCCCAATTCCAATGATGCAAATACCGAATGGATATTATACGTCGATGGAGCTTCTAATCCTCAAGGGTCAAGGGCAGGAATTCTCCTCGAAGACCCAACAGGAATAGTTTTGGAACACTCCCTCCGTTTCTCCTTTAAGGCAAGCAACAATCAAGTCGAATATAAAGCACTTATTGCCGGCTTAAGGTTAGCCATTGAGTTAAATATTTCAGCAATAAAGGTATACTGTGACTCTCTATTAGTTGTTCAACAAGTTAATCAATCTTTTCAAGTCAAAGATCCTCTTTTAACAAAATACCTGGATATTGTTAAACAACTTATAAATAATTTTTCAAATTTTGAAATTCATCATATCCCTAGAGAACAAAATCACCGAACTGATATTTTGTCAAAATTGGCTAGTACACAATCACATACTACTACTATTTTACAATCCACTTTGATTACACCAAGCATCAATTCAATGAAAATTTATCACATTACTAATCAAGATGACTGGCAATGGCCTTACATCCATTACCTAAAAACTGAAAATATTCCATCTGAAGCCACCAATCCGAAGGACTACCTTCAAAAATACTCCAAGCCGGGTTCTTCTGGCCCAACCTACAGAAGGACTACCTTCGAAAAGTGAAAACCTGCACAAACTGTCAGAAATACGCTCTAGTTATACATCTACCAACCGAGCAACTACATCACTCAGAGGTAAGCTGGCCATTCTATCAATGGGGAATCGACATTCTCGGCCATTTTCCTATTGCACCAGGACAGGTAAAATTTCTGGTTGTGACAATTGACTATTTTTCTAAATGGATTGAGGCGCAACCACTAGCAAAAATCACATCAAAGCAAATGGTTTCCTTTGTTTGGAAACATATAATATGCAGATTTGGTATACCTCATCATGTTATTACTGACAATGGTCGCCAATTTGCCGACCATAATCACATCCTTTTTGCAGAATCTAAAAATCACACAATATTTCTCCTCAGTTGAACACCCACAAAAAATGGATTAGCTGAAGCAGCCAACAAGGTTGTCCTACACGCCTTGAGAAAGAAACTGGATATGCAAAAGGGCTTTGGGCAGAACTTATTCTAGAAATACTGTAGGGTTATAACACGACCATACACTCTTCTACTAAAGAAACCCCATTCCGTTTGGTTTACGGGTCTGAAGCAATGATCCCATTAGAGATCTCTCAATCCTCACTAAGGACACAAGCAACTAATCATGACGAAGTTCGACGAACCGAACTTGATTTAATTGAAGAAACTCGAGACATAGCTTCCGTCCGCCACCGAGCATTGCAACAAAACATAGCCCCGAGATACAATCAGATGGTCCACCCTCGCTCATTCCAAACCGGCGACTTAGTACTCCAAAAGACCGAACAGGCCAGGCGACCCCCCATCTCATGGAAAGCTCGCCGCAAAATGGGAGGGCCCGTTCTGTACACTTGAGAACCTCTTCATCATTTGTAGCATCTTCAGACTCCGAGAACACTTCATTCTCCTTGAGGACCATTATCCTTTTATTTGGACACTCTAAAGTATAATGGCCTAATTCCTGGCACCTAAAGCATTGAATTTCTCGATGCTTTGAAGAAGGGTTACGTGTGGAATTAGACTTTTTCTATGTTTGTTTGTGTTCTTTTCTTTCGAATCGGCAACCTTGAAGCCATTTTTCTCCTCAAACTTAGCTCCCCTAAAATTCTATCTGGAATTAGAGTTGGAAGAAGATCACATCCGCTTCTCTCTTTAATTCTTTTCTACCTTTATGGCCATATTCACCAAGTCCTCCACTTACACATATGGGTGAAGTTCAACAGCATATGCAATGTCTCGATTCAACCTACTCAAGAAACATGCCATAGTAGCTTCGGGCTCTTTTTCAATATTTGCCTTGATTAGTAGCATCTCCATCTCCTTATGATACTCTTCTACTAACTTAGAGCCTTGGTACAACCTTTGGAGCTGTTGATATAGCTCTCTGTAGTAGTAAGATGGTACAAATCGATGTTGCATAACCTTCTTCATGTTTTCCCAAAATTGAATTGGTGCTTTTCCAATCTGTCTTCTATTTTTCTCTAACTGATCCCACCAAACAAGAGCATAATCTGAAAATTCTACAGTTATAAGCCTCACCTTCTTCACCTCAGAATAGTTGCGACACTTAAAGACTAGCTCCACCTTTCGTTCCTATTCTAGGTACGCCTCAGAATCACTTCTACCTTTAAATTTCGGTATGCGCATGTTGATAGCATTGATATTACTATCAATATCTTTTTGTTGCCTATACCTCCTGGATTTGGATGAAGCCTCCTCCTTAAATTCCTCAGAATAATTGTGAATAAATTCTCAAAAATGCGCTCTTCTAGTAGATGTTAAAGAGTTAAATCTCGAATCCATGACATCAAGACGCTGTTGAACCCTTTCAGTATGCAAACGATGGCTTGGAGTTGGAATGTCAATTTTGGATCTTGGCTCGTTTCCTCTTCACTAGTCACAGATTGGTTTGGTTTCAATGACATCGAAGAACTGCAATAAGAAAAGTCCTCACAACGCTCTTCTCATGTGTATCACCTGAATGAAGTCACTCGTATTTGTACTCAATTTTTGGCTTGTACCCTCTTTAATTTTGAGCTTACTGCTCTTATCTTTTGCTACTCTTAGATTGCTTTAACAAGTTGCACTTCAGAAATTAAGAAAATGAGAGAGCAAACTAAAATAATATGAATGATAGAGACTTTCAATTTGACAAGAAGAAAACTAGAGTATGTTACAGTGGAAAGAAAATAATGAGCAACGCTAAGGTGACAGTGATGAGTTTTGAAAACTCTAAATTTAATTTGATGATGAACAAATATTATTAATTTAATTTAAATTACAAAATTGTTAATTTGATTTTAATTCATATGTATTGATTGACAGTTTTGTTGGTGCAGATTTTAGCATATGGGCCGAACAGAAAAGAAAAATGTTGCAAGCCCAATTATATTGAAAATACATTCAGCATTGATACAAAATTAATTTGATCCTAATGGCTGAATAGTTGTTGTGTTATTTGGGTCAGAATTTGTGATACAAGCCCAATTGAAATTCTTGCTCCAAGACCATTAAAGTTGGTCCGTAATCAAAAGGAATTGGGCCAGATTGGATTTTTGTTGCTACAAGCCCAATTATAATCTTTGATTAATGATTCAATGCTTGGTCCGTATCTAATTGAGAAAGCAAATGTTTTGCTTCATTGCTTCCAACGGATCCCACCTTTCATCATGTGATGGATTTCAAATTCAATTAAACTTACGTTGGGAACCATAAGAGAGAAAGTGTAATTGATTTGATTGATTGCATTAATGCTACACGATACTCAGCATAGAGAGAAGAAAAAGCAACTCACTTTTAATTAATTTGTCCAACTTCATTTAATTATTTTTCTTTTACTCTATCTCTTTCTCTACTCTTTCTTCTTTCTTTCGGTCATATCACAAAGAGCATGGAAGCTAAAGCTAGCCACCGAAGAGAAGAAGAAGCACACTACAAGACCATCACAATGATGGCAAGAAAAAGAAAACATAATGTTTGCTATGGCTGAGATTCTCATCACTTTTGGTAAGATTTGGTGAAGAGATCTTGGCTTCTTCATATCCAAAAATGGAAGAGAAGATCTCGGTCAGAGAAGAAGATTCTTGGAGAGATGGCTTGACTCTGATCTTGCTCAACCACCACAGGAGGTAGCTACAGTGGCTACGTGATGGAAGAGGCAGAGATTGGAGCAGATGAAGCTGTCATCATCAAGCATGCATCAAGGGCCAGGAGTCCATCTTGGAGAGCAAGGCAAAGATGGAGGGCTCGGATTGATGAAGATTGGTGACCAAGGAAGGACTAGAGGTAATTGCATGTTGGATTTTGCATTAGTTATCTCTTCTCTCTCTGGCAGAACCGGTTCTGGTTTGAAGAAGAAGAAGTTTAGCTTGGTTTGTTTGGTTTCAACTGTGGAGGCTTCTCCCTATAAGTAAGGGTGAACAGCCAGGGCTTGAAGCAAGGAGTGAGAGTGCAAGGCACAGAGTTCTCATAGCTACCTAAGCTAACAGAAGTTCTTCTCCTTCAATGTTTTCTATTTTGTAATTTTTCTTTTTAATTTTGTCTGTATTGAGTCTCATGGAAAAAGGCAAACAGTGAGATTTGTAAGAAAAAGCCATAGAGCGAAAAAAGGCAGAGTATGCAAAATTAAAAGAAAAAGCCATAGATGTCCTTAGAGGTCCTTTGTACATCTGTGTTGTGTTTCATGATTCTGTGGGAATTTCCTTGCAAGTGGGTTAGTACTTAGCAGTTGAAAGCTTGGCATTGACCAAGTCAAGTTCAGGATTGGAGTTTAGATTATGGACTTGTCCCGGATAGGAAGGGTAGTTCCTAGGGAGAATTGGTGTTTGTAATCAAGGATGATTATAGTGAAATTCCATCATTGTTGTGATGGAGACTGGATGTAGGCTGCACTGCACTTAGCAGCTGAATCAGGATATATCTTGGTGTAATCTTCTCTTTCTTCTACTCCATTTCTGTTTCTGCTGCCCAAGAGATAAAACTGAAAAATATCTCGTGCCGGTTGACGAGACAAAAAAAAAAAGTCTCGTGGCTGGGTACGAGACAAAAGAAAAAGTCTCGTGGTTGGGTACGAGACAAAAGGCAAAAAGTCTCCAGAAGTTGTTTCAAAGACCAGCAAATGTTATTAAGTGAAAAAGGGGCTAAGATTCAACCCCCCTTCTCTTAGCCACTGAAAACCATCAGACAGAACTATAAAAATTTTAATCCTAACTAAAACACAATAATTCTACAAAGTTAAAACAAAGTAAACATGTTCGAAATTTGTTATTTTTTTTTTACTCTCTTTTTTTTTTCTATTTTTTTGGTGATTTTTTTTTCTTTTGCAGACTCTGACTTTAAAATATAATAATTTCAGAAAACAAGAGATCAAATAAGAAAATTGGAGTTTTCGATTTTTTGTGACTCTAAAGTAAATTTGTAAAAATAGAAGATAAAAACAAAGAGACTAAACAAGAATCTATAAATGTATAAATAAATAAGAATTTACCTATTACCTGTAACTAATACTAAATGATAAGAAAATACAGATGAAATTGAAAGACTAAGAAAAGACAGCGAAAATATAAAAAGATAGATAAAGATTTTCCTACTAGACCTCTAAGAAATTTGTTCTTAGCAACCTAGGTTAACAGAAGGGTTTTTTCTACTAAACCTTCAAAGAACCTGTTATTGACAACCTAGATCAAAGAGTTGGAAATTGAAAGAACTAACACTAAGAATTATCTTTAGACTGGATCCTTCAAATTTCTTCATGCAACAAGCAAAGTAAATCACTCACCTCACTTGATCACACATAAAAAGCGTGCATATTAACACCTAAAAAATTTATTCATCAAAAGTTCTTTAAAATGACTCACAAAAGTATTTCAATAGATCCCTAATATATTAACCCAAACGTGAGTCAAATCTTTTTAAATATGACTCTAAAATTAAAAGATATGATAACTAATTTAAATAAGATTTGATCTTATTAGATTAGATCAGATTTTATTTAAATTTAAAATTTCTAAAAATACTACTAAACAAATTAAAATTAAATCAAATCTTCTAATAAATTAGTCACCAAAAAAATCTTCTAATAAATTTTAACAACAGATAATTTATGCCTTCCACTAAATTTAAAAAGCATTATTAGATTTTTTTGCACTCTCAACTAGTCCAATGAGACTTGTCCTTTCTCCCTTGGCCGACAGTTGATAGATTTTCTCATGTATGAGGGTGCCAAGTTTTCAAAATTTTTCTTGAGCTTCTTTGCATGTTCTTTAAAATGGAACTTTTTAGAAGTGTGAAATCTCCATTTTATCCATTTGTCTTTAGATGTCGATTATCAAGATCATGATATTGAGGTGTGAGCTTAAACACAAATTAGAATCCTAATCCCCCATCTCTGTCCTCCTTCATGTAGGCTCCCTCATTAATAATCACCACCATGTGACCCCCATTACCGTCGACAGAGACCTTGAACCCAAATCGCTTATCTCTGTCCTCCATCAAATGAGCCCCTTATCATCTCATGCCCTTAATATTAATCTTGAACCCCAAACCACATTGTCTCTTTTATATTAATACATAAAAGATAAAACATTTTTTTTTTACATTTTTAATGCATCGAACCATTTCAATCCAACTAAATCGTTTTGAAAAATTAAAGTCTTTGAATTTAGTACTAAACATATCTAATCAATTCCTATTTTGTATGTATTCAAAAAAAACTTTTCAATTTTCAAACAAAATCAATTCCAAGTTCAAGGAGTCCAAATATACCCTTGGAGAATTAACACCAATGTTTTTATTTCAAATACTTTTTCAGGATAAAGCTTTTGCCTTCATCCGTAATTTCCACTATTCACTAGCTAACTCAATGAAAATACCGAGATTTGTTTCTTGATGAAATTGCAACAAATACTAAACTGCAACACATATATATGCCACATCTAAAATTTAATAAACTATTTGATTATCTTGCCAATAAAAGGACAAAAGATGAATGCAGAAGCCAATGAGTTATAGCTCAAATGGCATAGTCTTCCCATACTCATCTAAGAGGTTGCGGGTTCGAGTTTCCTATCTTTGGGAAAAAAAAAAAAAAGATGAATGCAGAAACCTTATGCATCAAAAGGTACTTTTAGAAAAAAGACTGGCAATTCTGCATCTGTTAGGCTGCATGATAACACAGTTTTTCTTTTTCTTTTTTTATTTATTTTCTTTTTTTGGGGGGGCAAAATCATGTTGTAGTTCAGGCATCTTTGCCAGTGTTTTCCCCTAATTCCATGTTCAGAGCTTCGGCTAGGATCTTCTCCCTATTCTTCTTCTGTCTGTCTACAGCAACCATATATAGGCCTAGACAAGTATAGTCATTAATAACAATAAACACAAGCTTATAATTGAACAAATTCAAGAAAAAATTAACACTATAATTAAACATGGTTGAAATTAAGAATTTAAGATTATAATTTTTTTGGTTGCCCACGGTATCCCTCAACCCGAAAGGCTAAGGACTAATCTGTCGCGGATCGGAACTCCATTTAAGGGTCTGCCGCTGGCCAATGGATTGCTGCATGCACAAGACGAGATTCGAACCCTCGACACTTGCTTAAGTGGACGAGTGAGCTAACCACTCGACCAACCCAAGTTGGTTAGATTATAATTGAATAATGAGAATAATCTATCTATCTATTTATAATATATTAAAACAGAACACAAAGTAATCTCCTAATGCATTATTAATCTTATAGTTTTCTAATACTATGCCACGTAAGCATAAGTAATTTGTTTGGCACAATTTGCTTACTACTTATCTAATTAAATTACGTTTTAATTTTTTTGTTCTAACTCCTCTTGTGTCTCATTAATATAACTTTGGATTCTTTTTTACTTTTCTTCTCACTCTCATTACATTTATTTTTATTTAGGTTACTCTATACTTTTAATTAGTTTTTTATATATCTTCAATGTTAATAATATTTCTCTTTAATAGGTATTGTACGAGATGTCTCCGGTACATATTGAAGGGTGGATCGGGAACCTGCGGGCAAGGCTGGAACCGGATTGCTTGACTGGAGCGATGGGGGGAGGTACCTGCAAAGACACTCTGACGCTCAAGTCAGAATGGATCTAAGAGGTAGAAAGTGTGAGGAATGAATGAATACCTGGAGGGACCTGGGTCCTCTTATTTATAGGTGGTGGTGAATATCTTATCTTATCTTATTTAGCTAAGATAAGAGAGATATTTGGGTTAGAGGCTTTGAAGGGCCGGTTTTTGGGCCTTCGGGTTGAAGCGGGTTGTCCCCGGGTAACCGGATATGCGGGATCCGTGGGTCGGATCCGTAACAGGTATAAATATAATTTATCATCTTTTTTATACTCACTTCTTATGTTTATTATATAAGATTATAACTTAGGATTCTTTTTCACTCACGCATAATTCATCCTCTTATTTTATACTCACTTTTTCTTATGTTTACTATATAAATCATATTCACTTCATACATCTTCTCTATCTCCTCTTTTCATATAATTTTATGCCTCTTATTCTTTTTCCTCCATTCTTACTAATGTTTTGCACAAGTATTTGAAGAATTCGGTTGATTACCAAAACTCTTTTTGTTTGTTTGTTAAACATATGTATCAAGTAATAAATTCCTAAAACACTAGACCTTTATAATTTTTTAGATTTTTTTTTAATTTTGATCTAATTGTATTCATTACTTATAACATTCATAAATTATTTTTTCTTTAAATAATTTATATTTTTTAATATCATGTAGTTGTAATATGTTAAAAATATATGGTACTATCGTGAGTCATGAAAAATAAAATTAGAAAATTGAATGTTAATTTCAATTATATATCATGTGGTTTACAAATTCTTTTTAAGTTTTTTCATTTAGTCTAATTGTATTCATTAATTGTATTCATTTTATGGATCTAATTCTAGTTAAAACGGTTTGAAACTAAGAATTTAATATTATAATTAAACAAAGATTTTTCCTATAAAATTTCGTATGTTTTGGTTACACAGCAGATATTGCTTGAAAATTAATTTTACAATAGCCATATTTATATAGCAAAAAAAAAGGACTCAGTCCATTAGTACATTATATACACAATTTCTGTATAATAACCGATTATATCATAAATAATTTATTCATAGAATTCTAACAGTCCACCTCAAGCTTGAGCTAAGACTGAATGCACCAAGCTTGTTACATAAATAAGTTATTCTAAGACCTCATAAGACTTTAGTTAAGAGATCTACCAAGTGATCATTTAATTTGACAAAGCTAGTAGCAAAGTTATTAGAGAGTATCTTTTGTCTAGTGAAATGTCAATCAATCTCAATGTGATTAGAAGCAATGTGCAAAGCCGTCTAGTTGTCACATACAAGTGTCTTAAGGTTTGATTATCCTACATTTGAGTTTTGCAGGAAGTTGTTTCAGCCACATAAGCTCACATGAGATCAATGCCATAGCACAATATTCTACTTCTGCACTAGATCTTTCAACCACATCCAAATTTCGACTTCTCCAAGAAATAAAATTGCCAGCAATGAGGACACAATAGCTAGAGGTAGAATGTCAATCAATCGAAAAACATGCTCAGTGGCACTAGAATTTTAACAATGCTGATATCACTGAAAAAGATCAGCATACTTTGCAAGGGATAATGTGGATTGGTTTGGAGTAGTTGAGGTGGTGGTGGGATTTGTTTGAGCAACATTAATCGCCCGTGGCAGGAGACCACGAAAAATCTAAAATTTACAAATAGTATGACCCAAATAATGGTAGTGATAGCATTCTGGGCATTGGCGGCCACCAAAAAAATGACGCGACCAATAGCTCGGGAGACAAAGGCAAATGAACTAATGGTAGGCTCAACAGGAGGTTTTGAGGAATGCAAAGTAGAGAGACCCCAGATTGTATTATTAAGGGAGGGAATAGTCGTGGACCCAAAAATTAAATCACAGGTTGAAGAGTAATCGAGGCAATACATATAAGGCTAGAATCATAAAGAATGAGATACTTTGTTCCAACTCTTTTTCTATAGTTGTTGCAGGAGGCAACAATTCATTGAAATCATGGAGAGCACCATGAATTTTTGCCAAATAAGAAGACATAGGACCATCAACTTGACAAGGGCAATGACATTCATGAGGCCTTAGCAAACTATATAGGACCACTGAGTGTCATTAGTATAAAGGGCCTTTAGCCTGCATCTAGACGACTTAACAAATGACGTGCACAAAAAAATTGCTTAATAAAGGGATGGATGGTGCTCTTGATGAGGCTGCAAAGTTGCGCATCAATTTTAGCCTGTTTGGGAATAGTACGCCAAAACATATCAAAATACCATGAGTCATATAGTTATTACCATCCAATTTGTCTATGGTAAAGGGTACACTAACATAATTAGTGAAAAATGGGAGTTTTTGCAGTGGAAGTAGAACTTGCAACAGCCATGAGAACAAAAAGGAATGACCAGTAGAGAGGGAAAGAAATAAAAAAATCCAGGGGCAAAAACGAAAATAAAAAAGGGCAAGGTCAAACATGATCGGATGAGAAAAATAATCGGATCTGAAAAGTCGACAGTAAGGTGAGCACGATGGTAGCTGTGGCAATGGAACGAGACCGTGAATGCGCAAGCAAAAGGGATGGCGGTGGGTGTGCTGCAAGGAGAAGAATTGGCAAGTGAAGGGGTGTCAGAAGGCGGACAGAAGTTCTGGTTTAAAGGCTGAGCAGCACATGCCGACACAACTCCAATGACATAAGCGTTGTGGAACCTACAATGGAGGAACTGGTGGAGGAAAGCTAAAAAATAAAAATACAACAAAAGGTGCTGCCAGAGTAACTCGCTTGTATAGGGCAGGAGAGGTTCTAGCAACTGAAAAGACGCACGATAACAACGGGAAAAGAAAATGAAAAAAAGGACCGTGTGTCCCCTTGGCACACGAACTAAATAAGCCTCTTTAAACACTGGATACCATGGTAAATGTGAGAGGGAGAGAAAGACATAAGAATTCTTGTGTGTTGGTTACACAGCAAAGGCAAGTTTATACAGTTTGGTAGAAGGAATCTATACACAATTACAGGATATGCACAATTAACTATCATATCATAACGGACCATATAATATCCTAACTCATTTATTCATAGATATTCTAATATCTCCAACGAAGAAGAAATTTAGAAGAGAAAAATATATTTACAATTGGAAAAAGTCAAGAAGAAAATAAGATTAATTAAACATAAATTTTCTCCCATTAAAAAGGGAAAAGACAGATTTCAAATCATAGTTTCTTGACAGTTTAACAAATTTGGCGAAATAAAAATCCATCAAAACAAAGTCAAGAATGCTTACCAGCAGCACTTCCAAGAGCACAAGCCCAAAGAATTCTCATGGACCACTTGTCCCCGACAACTCCTCTGGCTCCCATGTCATCAAGAGAAGGGAAGAAGCTTTGGTCTGAAAGGCAAGGTAAGATGGGGAATTTTATGGATGAAATACTTAGCCAAGTAAAATAAGTAAAAACTTGCTGATCTATCTATTCGTGAATATCAAATCTTCATCACAGAGGGTGAAGAGCTATGGTTTAGCCAAATAAAAAGATAGCAAAAATTGTAAAAGAACTCAAGAATTTCATTCAAAGAATGAGAAGATATGTTCAAGAGCACCTCTCTAACTTAAAATATTCTTTTCTTCCACACTCAATTATCAACTATTTTCCCATGCATTCCCCATTACCCCCACTTTCCTCCTCAAGAATTATCATTCGCAACATAAACATAACATGGTCAATAACTTAGTCAAACAAATAAAGTTTATTTGAAGGATTAGTTCCCACAAGACATAACTCTAGACTATTCATTAATCAATACTTAGTTACAAACTCTCAGACAACTAGATAAATTTTAGAATAGAATCCTACAACAAACCTATTCATACTATATAAATGCTGAAGAATGACATGAAAACTTAGAACTTGGGTTTCTCCCACACTCAATTGTAAACAGTGCATTCTACGGAGTACACAAACACAAGCATATTCTGATATATTCATATAATTAGGAAATAAAATATTCAAAATAAAGCATGAAGAGCTGAGGAAGGAATATAAGAATACAAGATTCTATCCCATCATTTAGCAGACACCAAAATAAATAAATACATGAAAAGATAAAATCAAATAACAACAAAAACAAATTCCACACTTTCAAACGAGAGAAATTATCCACCGTGAATTCAATAACATAGACATAGACTTAAACCCAACAGAATGGAGAATGGGTCCCGGAACGCAGTCCCAACACACGAAACGAACTCTCAATTGATATTGAAAAACGTAGAAGACAGAGTCCATCTTCAATCAATAGAAACCACGCTACTATCAGCAAACGATTGATTGAAAAAGGGAAGAAAAGGGATTACCTCAGTTACTCTAGAAAAGACTTTGCTCACCGCAGGAATGAAAAATGTGTCCACTTTCCAGGTAGTATTCTTGTGGCAACGGATCGGGTTGTCAATTTGGGGATTGTGTGAACTTATTCGGGTCAGCATTGGTGTGTTATAAGGAGAGTATATCAAGGACAGTCAAAAACAAGCCGAGTCCTATACAGAACCCGAACCCGAAGCCGATAAATCCCAACCAGTTGGAAACCCGATCCCCAACCCTTCCCTATGCTTGAACTCCCTCCCCTGAAGGGGGAAAAATCACGAGCAGGTATTCATAGCCACCAATTGCCAAGCTCGGTTACCAATGATACCCACCCACTCCTGCTAATGCCATTCGAAGAGAATACCAATGCTACACCTTCCTTCTTCTTGGATCTTCTAAGGCCGGAAAATAGATGGAGCTAGACCAAAGCTCAGAATTCCACCACAAATGAACCACAAAGAACCGGTTCATTATACCCGAGCAAGGTTCTGAAAACCGGAACGGACCGCCCGGTCCGACCGGTTGAACCGCGAACCGAAATTCATTACGATTTGGTTTAACTTATAAACAAGGTTCTAAAAATCGGACCGGTTATCAAACCGCTTTAGTCACGGGTTTACTGGTTTATTAGTCCAACCGGTGGTTCAATCGAAAAAACCGTTTTAGAATAAAATAATATATAAATTATAAATAAACATCCTAAAATATCTTCCAAATTTAAAACACTACACAAAAAATCATCAACCAAAAAGGATTTCAGATTAACTTTGTGATAAAGTACCAGAAATTTAATGGATTTCAGACTAATAACATTTATTTTTTCATCTTTACAGATGATATTAAATTCCGTATACATATACTATATATGGGTTTATTTTTTATTTTTTGGACCGAGTATTAGAAGCATTAATTATCACACACTGCATTCTTTCCCGCTACTGTTTATTGAGCTTAGCCAATAGCACTTTCAAGTTTCAATTCGTCTACCAATTAGCAGTGATTTTCTAATAACAAAGTCAAAAACCAATTGGTTGTTTTTGGTCTTTCATCATGTATGTAAGTATGTTAATTAACAGGGACAAAGCAACGTTCTAAATAACAAAATTGTTAGCATAAAAATTAATAAAGATAAACATAAGATTGATTATAATGAACAAGTAATAGTTTCACAATTTTAACATGGCCTGAAGTGATCTTAGTGGATGATCATGAACAAACTCTACTAAAAAAAGGATGGAAAACCAAAAAGAAAGAAAAACTTGGAATGCTAGAACACTGTAATTGCTATTTAGAAAATCAATATAGTAACAATGTTATTGAGTTTGCACATATATATTCAAGACTCATCCCAAGACTCCTTTTTAACAAAACTAATCTCAATTGATATACCAGATATATATTTCTTATAACTAACAGAACTTAATTTTACTAAGTGATTTCACTATCTTTTGTACCCTTTGTCAAGTATAAATTAACTAATTTAGTTAATACACAGCTCCAAACACGGCAAGTAATCTGCTTCATACACTCCTCAATAACAGTGAACTATGCTTCATAAACAACTCAAATTGTCAAAATCAAATTTCAAGAAATGCATAATTTATCAAGCATGGCAAAGCTAAGTTCTCAAACAAAATTTTAATTGAACACAGAATCGCAACATAACAGAGCATAAAATACAGCAGAGTATATCACAACAGCATTGAGCAAAGCTAATCAATAATAAATTAAACATTCAATAATTAATCAATCATTCAATAATTAATATAATATCTGAACGAAAAATAAAAACAAAAAGAAAAACAAGCATTAGCAGTGTGCAGAGAAGCCATTGCCTTCTTCGATCTGAGCAGTCTGGGCAGAGTACGAGGAAAAGTGGTTGAGCGCGACGGACGACGGTGACCAGGCGACAAGCACGATGACGGACGGAGGCAGAAGCGTGGCTGAGCAGAGGTAGACCAGACAACGGACGCGAAGAACGAGGAAGAAGCTGTGATTGGTGGATGAAGAGAGGAGTTGGAGACTTGGATCACGACGACAACGACCAGACAAGGACAGAAGCTCCTGAGCGCAACGGACAGCGGCGAAAACTATTGTAAGCTAGGGTTTCTTTTTGGGGGAAGATAGCTTCGTTTAAGAGAGTGAGAGTTGAGAGGAGTTGGAGTGAACAGAGGTTGGAGAGCTCAAGAATGAGGATGGCGCGACGGACGGCGGCAGTGTCTCCTTCCTTGCAGCAGCGGTGGAGGCTCCTGCTAGGGTTTTGTTTTTTGTTTGAGAGTGAGTTTGAGTGGAGGAGGAGACTGAACGCCGAACGCTTTCCCTTGTTGTTTTTATCCGAAACCCAAAACAGCACCGTTTCAGCAAAACTGGCCGGTCTGACCGACCGGTGCTGTTTTGGGTTTCGGATAAAAACAACAAGGGAAAGCGTTCGGCGTTCAGTCTCCTCCTCCTCTCAAACTCACTCTCAAACAAAAAACAAAACCCTAGCAGGAGCCTCCACCGCTGCTGCAAGGAAGGAGACACTGCCGACGTCTGTCGCGCCATCGTCGTTCTTGAGCTCTCCAACCTCTGTTCACCCCAACTCCTCTCAACTCTCACTCTCTTAAACGAAGCTATCTTCCCCCAAAAAGAAACCCTAGCTTACAATAGCTTCCGCCGCCGTCCGTCGCGCTCAAGAGCTTCTGTCCTTGTCTGGTCGTTGTCGTCGTGATCCAAGTCTCCAACTCCTCTCCTCATTCACCAATCACAGCTTCTTCCTCGTTCTCCACGTCCGTCGTCTGGTCTACCTCTGCTCAGCCACGCTTCTGCCGCCGTCCGTCATCGTGCTTGTCGCCTGGTCACCGTCGTCCGTCGCACTCAACCACTTTTCCTCATACTCTGCCCAGACTGCTCAGATCGAAGAAGGCAATGGCTTCTCTGCTCACTGCTAATGCTTGTTTTTCTTTTTGTTTTTATTTTTCGTTCAGATATTATATTAATTATTGAATGATTGATTAATTATTGAATGTTTAATTTATTATTGATTAGCTTTGCTCAATGCTATTGTGATATACTCTGCTGTATTTTGTGCTCTGTTATGTTGTGATTCTGTGTTCAATTAAAATTTTGTTTGAGAACTTAGCTTTGCCATGCTTGATAAATTATGCATTTCTTGAAATTTGATTTTGACAATTTGAGTTGTTTATGAAGCATAGTTCACTGTTATTGAGGAGTGTATGAAGCAGATTACTTGCTGTGTTTGGAGCTGTGTATTAACTAAATTAGTTAATTTATACTTGACAAAGGGTACAAAAGATAGTGAAGTCACTTAGTAAAATTAAGTTCTGTTAGTTATAAGAAATATATATCTAGTATATCAATTGAGATTAGTTTTGTTAAAAAGGAGTCTTGGGATGAGTCTTGAACATATATGTGCAAACTCAATAACATTGTTACTATATTGATTTTCTAAATAGCAATTACAGTGTTCTAGCATTCCAAGTTTTCCTTTCTTTTTGGTTTTTCATCCTGTTTTTTAGTAGAGTTTGTTCATGATCATCCACTAAGATCACTTCAGGCCATGTTAAAATTGTGAAACTATTACTTGTTCATTATAATCAATCTTATGTTTATCTTTATTAATCTTTATTAATTTTTATGCTAACAATTTTGTTATTCAGAACGTTGCTTTGTCCCTGTTAATTAACATACTTACATACATGATAAAAGACCAAAAACAACCAATTGGTTTTTGACTTTGTTATTAGAAAATCACTGCTAATTGGTAGACGAATTGAAACTTAAAAGTGCTATTGGCTAAGCTCAATAAACAGTAGCGGGAAAGAATGCAGTGTGTGATAATTAATGCTTCTAATA
>NC_029792.2:129059193-129072764 GCF_000816755.2 Arachis ipaensis | reverse complement strand
TTCATTATAATCAATCTTATGTTTATCTTTATTAATCTTTATTAATTTTTATGCTAACAATTTTGTTATTCAGAACGTTGCTTTGTCCCTGTTAATTAACATACTTACATACATGATGAAAGACCAAAAACAACTAATTGGTTTTTGACTTTGTTATTAGAAAATCACTACTAATTGGTAGATGAATTGAAACTTGAAAGTGTAGTGTGTGATAATTAATGCTTCTAATACTCGGTCCAAAAAATAAAAAATAAACCCATATATAGTATATGTATATGAAATTTAATATCATCTGTAAAGATGAAAAAATAAATGTTATTAGTCTGAAATCCATTAAATTTCTGATACTTTATCACAAAATTAATCTGGTTAATCTGAAATCCTTTTTGGTTGATGATTTTTTGTGTAGTGTTTTAGATTTGGAAGATATTTTAGGATGTTTATTTATAATTTATATATTATTTTATTCTAAAACAGTTTTTTTGATTGAACCACCGGTTGAACCAGTTGAACCAATAAACCAATAAACCAGTGACTAAAACGGTTTGATGATCGGTTCGATTTTCAGAACCTTGTACCCGAGTGGCTGTGCGACCGAATATTGCGCACAAGGAACATCAAATTCTTCTTCACTCGGGATATATCCCTGCCTCATCCGAAATTTGTTTGGGACTTGAAGCCCTCAAACTGGAGTAAATACCCATAGTAGTTCCTGAGATTCACGCAATTACTCATAGTAATCCCTAAGATTTTGAATTCCCTATTGTAGTCCTCCAGATAGAGCTCCGAGCACTCAAATTAGTCCCTGGTCATATTTCAGGTGATGACTCATCACCGGAACGCTGACGTGGCCTAGGATTGCCACGCTGGACTGCTGCCAACGGCTAGCTGAGCTGGCTAAGTTCCAATTTTTACCCAGATTGGTCCCTCGTAGTATAATTAACCCTAAATCCCCAAATTCTCATACACCTCCCCTCTTCGTCTTGTTCACCTCTTCTTCTTCCTCTTCCATACAATTGTTCCTGTTCATGCACTCTCATCCGGGATTGTTACTGATGTCGATGATTGGTGGAGGTAGCACTGGGGGTGGAAGCTCTGTTCGTTTCCCATCTAGCTGGAATCGGAGTAGAACGCAAACGAAGAGCAGAAGATCGGCGCCGCCAGAATGGTGCGGCTGTGGCTGTAGGCCAGTTCTCAGATGGTCTGGCACAGATTCGAATCCGAACAAACCGTTCTATGGCTGCCCCAAGTATGAGTCCATGGTCAGCCATCTGTGACAGAAGTCTTCTGGCTATTTGTTCACACGAGACAGGGTAGCACAAGCGTGCACACACGGGATACCTGCAGGTGCCAAACAGTGAGAGGAACCATGATAATAGTTATGGCTGAAGAAAGTAAAATGCATAAACACAATTAACTTACCCGTTAGCATCCAAAATTGGCATGTGCACAGTCTCTTTCCTATGTCCACAACATGGTTGGTTGGATGTCTGTGCACCTCAAATTTTTCGTATCCGTTATCCCCAGTCCAAATAGGCTTCCAATGCTTGGATTCTTTCCTCACCTTCTCCAGCCTGCTCTTTATAACAGGTGTGAGCTTCCCGGTGTGATTCTGCAGCTTCACCTTGTTTTTCGCTATGGTTCGCATAACAAACATCCTTACCTCCTCCAGCAATGTTATGATGGGTTTGGCTCGTGCATCCTTGATCTTAGCATTGAACACTTCGCAGGCGTTGTTACAGATGCTATCCAATTTCGGCTTATGACTGAATAAGCTTCTGGTCCAAGCATTCATAGGCCACTTCTCTAAGTATGCCCAGGCATCCTCATTTAACCTTTTGATCTTCTCCATTCCATCCCTGAATTCTTGGTATGTTGTTGCCCTTGCACATTCCCACAGAAGTCCCCTTAGCTGTAAGTCCTTCCAGTTCTTGTTGAAATTTTTCCATAAATGCCAGACGCAGAAACGGTGATGCACATCAGGCATCACCGCTTTCACTGCTGATATCAGTCCCTACCAAATTCAGTAAATGTTAGACACATAATCGTCCCTGACATTATAATCGTTACACATAATAGTCCCTAACATTTGATTAACATCCCCATAATAGTCCCTATAATTGAGGGTCGTGACCCATAAAGGTCCCTAGCGTTTAATAGAACAGCTCGATTAATGACAAAACCAGTAATTACAAGTTCTCTATAAGATGCACTACAATCATAATGAAAGCACAATTCTTCAAGCAAGCATAACAGCACACCTAATAAGTAACCATGAAGATCCAATCATCTCACAGTCTATACAGATAAGCAAAACAGCAAAATTCTTAACAAAATAAATAACCATCATACTCGAATGGAAGCTACAATTATTCAAGTAAGCATAACAGCAGAAATCTGAATTCCCTTATAACTAACCACCAAAATCCAATAATCCAATGATCAAAGGTCTTACACTAAAAGCTAACCAGCCAAATCTAATGAAAGCACAATCATTCACAGAAAGCATAACAAAACAATTCTTAATATAAGATCACATAAAATCAAATAGAGACATTCAAATTAAGTCACACCTTTTGCATATCCGATATGAAGCACCAGTCATGCTCTTTATAATGACCCAAGTCCTGATGAAGTAGCTCGAGAAACTATCTCCATGTCTCTGTATTCTCCACTCTGACAATAGCCCAGGCTATGACATAGATATGATGATTAGCATCTAACCCCACGGCTGACAAAATCTGTCCACCAAACCGGGTCTTCAGGAAAGCACCATCCAAACCTATCAAAGGACGGCAACCAGCCTTGAACCCATTTTTGCAGCCACTTAAGCATATATACATTCCAAGTCAAACCGTGTCTTGAAGTAAGTTGTAGCCTCGCAGTGTCTAAAATTTGGATACTTTCTCACCTTCTTCACAAGCTTGCTGCATACCCAATTCCTGTTGGCAGCCCTATTCTTGTCCTCTCTTGGGCAAGTGTGGTCATCATTGAATGTCTTAATTTGTCAACATGTGTCTTCATGGTCTCTTGATGCATAAGCCACCCATGGGCACTCTTTCACCTTACACACCGCCCTGTACCTAATGTTATCATTTTTCACTATCTTTATGCTCCTTCCCTCTTGGATTGTATATTCTCTCACAGCTTCTCTAAATTCCCATTTAGTTTCGAACTTCATGCCTACCTCAAGGTGCAGCTCTCCAAACCTTGCACCCTCCCTAAACAGCGAATTTGCCTCTTCAGATTCATTTCCTTCCTCCAGCTCATCTTCTGAGTTTGGAGGCGTCTTCATCTCCTCCGAGTGCCAAGAATTGGTGCCATCTGAGTCAACACCTGGGTCTAGGTCATCCTCTACCCCTTCATGAACACAACCCACAAACCCAAGGTCAACCTCAGCGTCGCTCACCTCCTCCACCAAACCATCGTCTTCATGTAATATCTTCTCCTTCCCTTTACCTAGTGGACTAATATTTCTCTTACCCACCGTAGCATGTATCATGTTTCTCCTAATCCTACTCCCAGTTTTAGGATCAATCCCTGTAGCCTCAGATTCAGAGGAACTACCCTCATCCGGACCTGGCTTGAACATGCTATCCTCTTCACTATCAGAGGAATCAGAAGATACATCAAAGGGAACTTCATTGTTAAACACTTTGCTAGTAAATCCTCTAGCAGCAGACCGTGTGCAGGGTCTCCTGGAAATACTTGGTCTCTTAAACAGTTTCTGCTTCTTGCTCCTATCTGATTTGGTGTTCTGACTGGATTTCGTGGGCTGGCTGATTTTGGTGGGCTTGGTGAGCTGGGTGGGCTTGGTGGGCTTGGTGACTTTTGGGGAGTTGTTCTTCTTCACAGGTTTGGTTGTCTTGGAAGGATTGCAGTTTTGGGAGTGTGATGGTTGTGATTGCCGTAGAGATGTTCTGTTTTTTTTGGGACTGGATTTGCAAGAAGTGTTGAGTACAACCTTAGGGATAGGAGGAGCAACTATGATTGCATGAGTCTCTGTAACTGGGGGACTCACATCAGTATCTGTACCTGCATTACATCCCTCTCCACCATGATCATCCAAGTACACAACTGTGTTATCTCCCTCTAACACCTCCGGCACTGACACTGTATGCTCGAAATATATATCAATCAATCCCTCATTTGTCCTAGCACAATTCACCATCTCTCTTATCTCTATGTCACTGTTTACATTTCTCAACCCCTTCTCCAAACATTTTCCAGGAACATACCACCAGCACTGTTTAATGTCATTGTACCCAAGCTCCCTATGGTAGTTCCTTATGTAGAACACATCCAAAGTATCAGTGTCTAGATCACCTAAACAGGCCTTATTGTCCGGAGAATATATCATAATTCCTTCTGCATTTTTTTTGAAGTCACCCCCATGATGAAACATGATGTCCAACTTCTCCTCCATCTGCAAGAAATTTAAAATTTTTACAATACATAGGGAGAATTTGAAAGCCTACTCATGCATTAAAAAGGAAAAATAATCACCACAAGAAAACTTTTTTTTTCAAACCTCCATACTAATCCCTGTTTCTTCCCTGTTTCATTGGTATTACAGCAACCCCACAAACCCCAACCAACATTCAAACCCTAGACACTACAATGACACCAAAACTCCAGAACCTCAACAACACTGACCAATGCTATCATCAAACAATACTGTATTCAAAATGCAAACTTAAAAAAAAAAAAAGGTTACCTTGAGTCCGATCACAACGTCAGAACCTCGTCTTTGTGGTGAACAAAGGGAAGGGAAGAGCAACAACAACTTCTGATTAGATGACTTCCTCTCTCAAATTTTTGTTAACCCAGCACATACAACCCTACGGCTACGCCATTGTTGGGGAGATGAAGAAGAACTCAGAAGGTGGAAGAAGAAGAGACGAAGTGTTTGTGTTGGTGGAGAAAACTGTTTTTCATATTAAGTAACAACTATACGGCGTCGTTTTTGGCTTTCAAGGGCGCCAAACCCAAAACGACGTCGTTTTGGACATGTCCCACGTGGCAATCCTAGGCCACGTCAGCGTTCCGGTGATGAGTCATCACCTGAAATATGGCCAGGGACTAGTTTGAGTGCTCGGAGCTCTATCTGGAGGACTACAATAGGGAAATCGAAATCTTAGGGATTACTATGAGTAATTGCGTGAATCTCAGGGACTACTATGGGTATTTACTCCCTCAAACTGCGATGATAAGGAGCGAGAAGATCAAGAATTTCGAATTTGAGTTTACCAAACAAACCCGGAGACACCAAACGCAACCCAACCTAGTTCTAAACTACTCATCTCCCTCTTCTCTATAAGACCTTGCATCCTTTCATCTACCCGGATATCCTTGCATTTCTCTATAAGAACTTCGCTTAGCTTCGCATCATGAAAAACGCGTGAGCCAGTGTTTGGGGATTTTGTAATCTAATATTAATCTTTGTGAAGGAATTTCCAACTGGAGTGGGTAACTGAAAATAAAAGGAAGAAATCTTGCTTTTCAAAACTCAATTCAGGTCGGTAACTTATTGGGAAATAATAGGACATACACAAATCAAAGTGAAATGTCACAAAAAAAAAAAGCTAAAAATTATAGATGCTGCTACAACACACATCTAAAGTCATTTTCACAATAATTTTATGTCCAAAAGCAATAAGAACAAAAGGAGAATTTTAAGGGCGGAAAATAAATTAAATAAAATACAAAAAGAACTATTTGGAAAGGTTTGGTTCCACAAATAGTGGAGCTGTTTACTTGGTTTGTGTTGATAGGCAGGGTGAATACAAAGGATAGGTTGAGTCGTTTTGGCATTATTAGACAGGAAGATAACGTATGTGTTTTATGCAATAATGATGTGGAATGGGTACATCACTTGTTTTTAGACTGTGCATTCGCTTGGCAGGTGTGGAGTGCTTGAAAATCAGGACGTGGATACCAATGGTCTTGCCCGGGTACGATGAAAGAGCATTTTCTAAGTTGGACAGAGGAATCGAGGAGTACGGAGGCTCGAAAGCAGTGACTAAGGTGTTTTAGCGCAATTATTTGGAATATATGGTTGGAAAGAAATAGGCGGATCTTCCAGAATCAAAGCAAAGATGTTGCACAAGTTATCCACATGTCCGCGACCAGCGTTAATGAATGGAAAGGTGTTGATCCTCTGGGTTGTTGATGGCTATGCCGAAGATGACACCGGGACCTTATCATGTTACTGCTTCTTGTAGGCTTGTGGTGGTTTTCTAGTTCTTTGCTCTACGTTATTGTGTTGAGCTCTTGATTTTGTGTTAGTTCTTTTAGTAGGTTTGTGGTGTATTGCTAGTTCTTTTTGCTCACTTTATTGTGTTGAGCTCTTGTTTTAAAAAAAAAATACAAAAGAAACGGCAGCAAAAGGAAACAAATCCAAATGATAGAGAGAACACATAACAAAAAGGGATAGAACAGAAGAAGAAAGTGGAAGTCATTTCCAATAATATTAAAAATTGAATCCTCAGATCTTCACATCCCATGATTTTTTAAAGAAATCAAATCCCCGGAAACTCGTGAAGTGAGAAAGTGGAAGTAATCATATTAAAAGTGAATAGAATTATGAAAGATGAATGAACCTGGAGACTGACCCTTAACAATTGCCTCTCGAAAGGCAGCTTCCTCAAGATAGCCTTCTGCTTCTGAGAAATCACTGTCAACACTTGAGCAATGAACAGCCTCACAACCTTGCTGCAACAAAAAAAAAACCCCAAAATGAAAATGGCATTAACACAAACACCTTAAATGCATAAGCAATCAAACTGTTAAAGAAAGAAAGCAACCCATCAAAGAACAGATCTTTTACATCTTGGAGGGCTTATTGAGGGCACCACCAGTGACCTTGGCGACACGGAGCAAAGCAAGCTCGCTTTCAGATCCTTGAGCCACTGATCCAGAAGCAAGGAAGCACCAAGAGGGAAGAGCCGAAGAGGAAAGACCATTAACACGGTTGTGCGTGTGAAACTGGATTGTGGATTCACCAATTCAGTCATAGATGAGGTTTTTTTTTTTTTTAATTTTGGATTTTAAATTGAATATAGATTTTTAGATAAATAAGTTACTTAATAGATATTAATTACGTTACTTTTGAGTAAACGTAATTTTAGTCACCAAAAAAAACGTAATTTAAACAATACATAAGTTAGGGCCAGTTTTAGTAAACATATTAATTATAAATAAGTTACTTAATACAGATTAAAATTACGTTATTTTTGAAAAAATAATTTAAACAATAAATAGTTATATTAAAAATTGTTTATAAATAAATTATTTTGTATTGAATTTTTTTTTTGGGTGACATTTGGATATGAATTTGAATATAAATTTAAACTGTTTAAATGATTTGGATTAGAAAACTAAATTATAAAAAAGATCTAATTTGGTTTGAATTTTTTATTTAAAATTAATTTTTTTTAAATAATTTAATTTGAATTTAATTTAAATTTCAAAATCTGAATTTTTATTGTCCAACCCTAATTAAAATTAGTTTTTTTTTTAATGGTTAGATTTAAATTTGGCAGCCATCATCTTTTTTTATTCATAGTAAATGTTTGAGAATATGTTTTTAGAAGTGAGATTATGTCATCTCTATATCATCATCCGTAATTAAAGTAATATTTCACGGTCCCCATTGCTTTGTTATTTTCTTTACATTTTCTCGATTTAAATTTCTTTTTTGGTATTTATGGTATTTTTCAGTTCAACAGACTACAAATTAATTTGTCATAGATCTGAATTTTATTTAAAGGTTTACTGTTGGCCAAAAAATTATTACATGTACAAAGCGAAATTTAAATTTCTCACACTTGCTTAAACGAATAAGTGAGTTTATCACTCAATCAACGCAAATTGATTCTCGTTTCAATTTTATATCCCACACACTATAATAAATACAATAATATCTTTTCAAACAACATGACACATATCCAAATCCACAAAAATGACAAGAGGGCCTGGGTTCCAATTACGGAGCCCGTAACTAATTAGAAAATATCTTTTAAAATATGATTTATTGCAAAGTTAAATTCTTATTTAGAATTTAATTTTGATGTACTTTTAATATAAAGTAGTTTTACATATGTATTTAATTACATAATGCTACATCAATAAAAATAATTACTTTTTATATTGACCGCATAAATAGTCATTTAAAAGGACAAATCTAATTGTACAACTGCATAAAATTGATATCCTTAAACATGTAGTGGGTTTTAAACATCTTCAAGCTAAGAGTAAAAGGAGATACAAAATTCTTTCTTTTTATTGTTTTGATTTGATTCTTGCATATGATCTCCAAGACGGGATTTCTATATAAGCAAGCTCACACAGGCAACATGAATATAACAATCTTGGACAAGAAAGGCCACAACAATTACACATAATAGACCATGTACACATCCAATACAACATTCAAACCTAGGATCTCTGTAACTTCAAGACATTGAATTCAAAAACACTGAATCTGTCTCCATTGTCCTATATGGTGGCCAAAAAATATATTCCGACACACCTATTTTCTTGCGCAAATAGGTTTTGTGTCGCTCGATGTCTATATTTCTATCCTGAGACAGTTTTCGAACGCAATCTTAGTGACACTACTCAAGATAGAGACTTCACATGAAGTTGCGCATAGAACCTCTTAGTCCGGCAGACTAAGATCAAGCTCAAAGCTGCAGCGAACAGACAAACCACTGCGAAGATTATACATGTCAGGGAAAAGCATATGTTTCCTTCACAAACAAGCGATTCTTCGTTTCTTGCAACATAAGGCAATGTAAAGTTCAACGAGGCCTTAAGACTCTGCATTCTCTGTTTTGCTTGCTGCTCTGCATAGTAGTCATATATTTTGCTCGCGACGAATCCGGACAAAAATAGAGATCCGGTTGGGCTAGCCACAGTGAGAAAATTGTACAAAGTTCCAAAGTTCTTCAAGCCAAATATCTCCGAAGCTGCAGCAATTGCAATTGACCAGTGTGCACCATAGCCAAAACCCATTGATATGGCCACTACATAAACTTGACCAACCAAACCCATGGCATAGTAGGAGAGTCCCACTGCCATCATTCCTTGAACCACTGCCAATGCTAGAAGTCTCGAGTACGCAAAATTTCTATTTAGGGGAAAGGGTACATCAGTAGAGGGATTATAGGATTTGGAGTTTTGATCTTGGAGGGAAAGGTAAGGATGTGAAATAACTGAAGTATAAAATTAACTAAGCTTTACACTTCAACTTTCAAACCCTTCTGATCCTGTTTTTCCTATCCAAAATCAAAACTCGCAATCAAACACTAGGTTGTACTAAAATTCAAAACCAAGAAGGAAGAAGGCAAACCTTACTATAACCTCTGAGAAAAAGCCGCCGCCGACTCGGCCGAGGAAGTTTGATATGCTGATAACTGATATATACATATTGACATTGTTGTCTCCCAAGGACTGGCAAATCTGACCCATGTTGTTGATCATTGTCAAACCTGATCCACACCCCAAGACAATAGAGAAGAACATGATCAAGAAATCAGCCTTCATCAATGCTTGTGATAGGGTGAAATCATCTCCTCGATGCGGCCCATTCTTCTGCTTCAATTTCTTCACAGCTTCAGAGATTACTCGCGAAAGCTTAGCTTGAAACTTAACAATTTTCCCTGGCCTTTCCGTTACTGGCAGCCCTGTTTGCTTTTGAGCTTTATCTTCTTTGACAAGGCAAGAACTTGCACTAGTCTCATCATCTACCACACGCGTTGATGTACTTGTTCTTGTTTCTGGTTGAAGAAGGCTTTCTTGATCTAGATTTTGAGGTTGAGTAAAGAAAATCATAAAGATAGGAACTATAATTGGAAGCAAAATGAGAATGATCAAAACAATCGCGATTAATGTAATGGTGTTGTGGTCCAAATTGAACATGTTTTCTAGCATTAAAACCCCCATAAGGTATGCTGCTAATAGAAGGCAAACGCTATAGATGAACATGAAGCCAGAACCATCCTCAGAGGATCTAGAAGATTGCTTGTTGTAGCTTTCAACAGGCCTTATGATGAACATGAGAGCGCAAGAAACCATAGCAGGCCCAACTGCTATGACAAAAATCAGAGATGCTTGATCAGGGAAGCTGATCATGGCAACAATTTGAGTCCATATTGCGCCGCTTAAGCCAACAAAACCCTTCAGTATCCCCACCACCGGTCCTCGACTCTCCGGGAAACTTTGCACACAAGAAACTAGCGCGGCCGTGTTGTAATATGTAGATCCATTTTGTCCCAAGAAGATGAAAAAGCATAGCTGCAAATCACTGTCATGTTAAGAAAGTATTGACAGAATATGAATTGGGAAAAAAAAAAGTATAGCAATTAGAAGAAACTCAAGATATAATCAAGTTAAAAATGCATAGTAAGATGAATTAGGTAAGATAAATGTGACCTTGTTGATCTATGATAATAACATATTATGTGAAGGCTCTCAAGTTTATAATAGATCAAATGCTGAATTTTTTCGTTTAGGAATTTTATCAAACACTTTGTGGTCATTCTAAGCCTCTCCACAATTCAACAACTTCTTGAACAGGACAAAGAAATTGGTGAGAACTATAAAATAGTAAACAATATATAGCACTATTAAGGGGGTAATAATTGAGAAATAATATTAGACATATATAGTTTAAACCTAAAAGAGTAATAATGCACTAATCATTCGTTAATCTTAAGACTATACCTAATTCAACTTCAAAAATTAACCGAAAAAATGCAATATTAGGATTTCAACAATTAACAAAATCAAAGAGTAAGTTTCTAAAATGTACTTCGTTGATTTTACGCATAAATTAAAATTGAACAATTGTGACATATTTTAAAAATATTATTTACATAAAAATATTTTTATACAAAAATGATAACTAAAATATAAATATCTTAAGTGTCATTAGGCATTAAACTATTTGTAAGAAATGGTTTAAGAAAAGAATCGTTTTAAACTAGAAAAATATTAAAAATTAACGTATCACATTATACTAATTTATGATAGTAGCTACTTCACATTTTTATAAAAAAATTGATATTGTAAACAGTTAGATAGTTCAATTATCTTCAACTGGAAGAGCGATTTGTGTATTATTGAGTGTATTCAAGTTGTCTAGAATGATACAATATAAAAGGGTATTTATAGATACTAAGAGAATCGTAATAATAAAGACGTAATCTCCTATAATAAATATTCAGATATGCTAAATAATGCTAATTGATCCTAATTATATTCTAACAATCTAACTGTTCACAATATTATCTTTAAGTGAAGATATTTTTGTAGAATCGATGAACCAATTTACTGAAAGAAATTTGGATTGAAAGAAATTTGGATTGAGTAACTAACTAACTAACTAACTAACTTACCATCCACAAAGGCAAAGAAGGAAGCCTATGAGTGACAACAAGCCAAACAAGGCCATAACCAAAAACATTGTGAATAATCCCAACAAGAATGAGCCTCCAAGTTGGTGAAACCTCACTGATCTTACCAGCAAGGAGTCCAACGTTGTCACCAAGATCCTTTGCAACACTCAAGAACGCCACTTGTTGCTGATTGTATCCCATGCTGCTCTTGATCACTGGAGAAATGCTCCCAAACATGTATGATGTTCCTGCAAATGACATGTCCCATATTGCACACACAAACACTACCCATTTGTGTCCTATGAACTCCTTCAACTTGTTCTTCCTCTGCATTGAAACAACCATGTTTCTTAGTTAAACAATCTTGTTATGTGTTGGTTCAGGTTGCTCTATATTTTTCTCCTTTGCCACTAATTTTCTTGGTGATAGATGATGAATGATTCTGGGGTTAACTTATCAAGTTAGCATTATAACCAATATATATAATGAAGGAAGAGATGCACTCATGTATCATTGAAGGTGGAGACTCCCGTCTAGTTGTATTCATGTGAAGTTGATAGCTAAAAATCGTTAAATAATTTAACATATTTAATTAAATTAAAATATAATAATTTTTAATTATTAATTAACCTAAATATTAATGATTTCTAATATCTAAAAAGTAAGTAACAATATTAAAAAAATATGAAAATATATTATTACTAATCTTTTTTAATTAAATAAAATTTTTCAATTCCCATAAAGTATATTTTTTTTCTTCTTGTAAGCGTCCTTCTTGATTTATTTGATATTAGTTTTCTCTCTTTCAACTACTATAACTGAAAGATCTTTTTCAATTATGAATATTGTGAAGAATAACCCAGAAACAAAATAAACGATGAATTTCTTGCTAATTGTCTTTTAATTATATTGAAAAGAAAATTGTTGAAAAATTTGACACAAATTCTATTATCGATGAATTTTATGATACGAATAATCGACCACTTCGTTAATAAAAAGTACATACATTTTTTTGTATTTTAAAATATATTCGCTATCAGTATATTTTTGTAATACATTTTACATTATATAATTTTTTACATAATTTTTATATATGTTATTGGTCCTCCCATGATAATATTTCTGAATCCATCCCTAGATATAAGTATGACCTCTTATATTATATGGTGAAATAGTATTGATGTGCATTTAATTAAAAATATTTTCCATTGTTTTCTTTATATATATTATCACATTAAAAATAAAAAGATTACAAAAATATCTCTCATATTGATACATACCTCTTCAAAATTGAATGATATAAAAGTCAGTAACATCCGAATTAATCTCTAATAAATTTTAAAATAGATCATCAACAAATTTTTGTTACACCAAAAGTCTTAAAAATTATTTTTATTGAATAGATTAGTCTTTTAATCACTTTCAATTAAAATTTTAATATGTATGTTGAGACCAGTTTAAATGTTGACTATAAATTTTATATCTCATTTAATAATAATATAGAAAGAAATGTGTGTTAACTTAATATATCCAAAATTTTGTAAGGAGGAAAATATCTTTCTTGTTAAGAGAAAATCCATTGAATAATACTTTTAAACTGCTGGATATTTGTGATAGCCTATATCTTAATACTAAAGATGATAGTTTTGTAATTATAGTAAAGATATTTCTTAGTGTCTCTCTCTTGATCACTTTCCATCATGGAATTGATACTTCTTTGGAAGATATTATTCTATTAAAGGTGCTGGAGTCTCAAAAGAAATAGGGAAAATTAATTAATCCCAAGGACCACTAACAACAAATAATTATTAAAAAGGACTAATTACATTAAAATTATTTTAAAAGACCAATTTAAATCAATTCAAGGAAAAGGATTAAATAATTATTTTAAATAATTTAGAGCATCTAAGAATAATTTTTTTTTATACAAATTCATTTTACCTTGAGACTTGGTTATGGTTATTCTTTGAATTATCTTTGATAATTAATTTTGATATGTGATTTTTTTGTGAAAATAATTAAAAATTAAAATTACACAAAATAAAAAGATGAATAATGAACTGAAACTGAAAAAATAAAAAAAAAATCTTTTTTTTTGTTTGATATTTAAAATACCATTAGAGATTAACTAATAACGTTATTATCCTTTTAAAACAATAAATCTGTCGT
>NC_029792.2:129056711-129058716 GCF_000816755.2 Arachis ipaensis | reverse complement strand
AACTGGTTATATATGATGATAAGTCATTTGAACTTATAATAAGTGAATAAAATTTAAATCTGAATAAAGATATTTATGATATTTACATCTATGGTAACATATATAACTAGCATTTTTTGTCAATTTTTTTTTCAAAAATAATTAAAAAATTATGTTTTTCCTCTGTTAGTCATAAAAGGGCAATACTATTGATCTCTTTATTCCCAATGCCTAAGATTAAGTAGTAATTTACCATCCTTCCTCACAAGAAATTCTCTACCTTGGTTTAAAATTTGGAAAGTACATAGAATATTAAATTATTAATTATTCCGTGTTGTTCTAAGGTATTTGCAACTATTTATTTTAGTTAAGTGGAATGCATCAAAAGCTAAAATATTTATATATATTTTTTTATCAACTTAAATTTTTAAAATAAATAATTTTATGAAATTTCAATTTCCATCGCACCCCACATATTAATACTTGGCACATATTGTCAAAATATTTTATGACTAAAAGATTTAAAATTTGTCTCTTATTACTTCCAAAAGAAAAGAATTTCAATATGATATAAACAATATAAAAAAATCTATGTAAAAATTTTACATAAACCTAAAATAAAAAGTTGTTAAATGAAGAAGTTTGTTAGAAATATAATTATTCATGTGTTTATTTCTATTGATTTAAATTTTTAGAATACATAATTTTATGACACATTAAAATAAAAAATATTGAATAATATCCAGAAATATGTTTCTGTCTTGGTGAGTTTGAGACTCTGAGATTAATAATAAATTAATAATTAATAATAAGCAGCAAAAACCATGAAACTGCAGACACTAAAATGTAAAATATAATAGAGGTTTAATTACTCTGCTGGTCCCTATAGTTTCGCAAAATTTTCAATTAGGTCTCTATACTTTTTTTTTCTTTTAATTGAGTTATTGCACCAAAATTTTTTTTTAATTGGGTCCCTACACTTTTTTGTCCTTTTATTTAGGTCCCTGTACTAATTCTTTTTTTTTTAGTTGGGTCCCTATAAAATTAAGCCAATTACTACTAAGAGGGACTTAATTGAAAAAAAAAATTTGGTGCAGGGACCCAATTAAAAAGAAAAAAAGTAAGGGACCTAATTGAAAATTTCACGAAACTATAGAGATTAACAGAGTAATTAAACCTGTAATAGAACTTTGTTATTTATATATTTGATATATGAGAATTGTGTTGATGACAAATGAATGAACTTTGCTAGTTTGATACAAATAATTGTAAGAAGTAAAACAAGATGAAAAGAGCATTATTCTTGTTCTTGCATGGAATCAAAAGTTGGAGCATACCATCCCAATTGGTCTCCAATTTGCTTGAGTCTTGATTCTTGACCCTTAGAATCTCCAAATGCTGTTGTGAAAGGGTATACATAAGTTACTTTTGTTGCCATACATCTGTATAAAACCACATCACCTTTCACTAGAAACTCAAATACATCTCTATCAAACCCTCCATCAACTTCTGCTTGCAGATATTGCCCTGCATATATAGATTCCTAGTATTAATGAAGTTATAATAAATACAAGGTTTAATTATTTTGTCGGTCTCTATAATTTCACCAAATTTTCAATTTGGTCCCTATACATTTTTTTCTTTTTAATTTGGTCTGTGTAACATATTAGATTTTGTAAACAAAATGCTGGAATTAACGGAATATTCTATTAAATAAAACGGATATACCTCACACTTGATTGAATATTCTTTATAATTTAACAGAATATTCGGTTAGTTTTAACGTTTTTGTCACAGTAAGAACTTAATTACAAAATCTGATATGATATAGGAACTCAATTAAAAAGAAAAAAAATATAAGAACTTAATTGAAAATTCAATAAAACTATATGAACTAACAGAGTAATTAAACCTAAATAGAACTTCATTCTTATATTGTTGCTTATGGTATATTATTTTTTTTGTTAGATATATAATTATTTATTTTTTTATGATATTTTAATTTTTTAAGAAAATAGTTCATAAC
>NC_029792.2:129045115-129056601 GCF_000816755.2 Arachis ipaensis | reverse complement strand
GTTATAAGAATTTTACATAAATTTTTTTTTCCTTTTTTTTTTTTGTTTTATATTAAAATTCTTTTTTTTTATATAATAAAAATCAAACTTTATTTTTTTGTTATAAAAACTCTAATATTACGTTATGAAATAACTTACATGACAATTCTCATTCTTGTAAATTAAGATAGAATTTCATTATAAGACAAAGATAAATCTAAATATAATTTACAATTTGATATTAAGAATGGGTAAGATATATAACAATACATGTTCGGCTATTTAATAGTTTAACCTTTAAGGAGAAATGGTTCATGAATCATGACACTTTTGGTAATTAATGTAACTTCCTATATCATTGTTGCTATCTTGCTGATATTAGTAACAAATTGGGTCAAATATAGTTTTTGTCTCTAAAATTTGGTTAAAAATTTTAAAAATATTCCTGAATTTTATTTTGTTTTAATTTTATCAAAAGAATATTTGATTTGCATTAAATTATCTATGACGGCTAATTTTTAAAGAAATTTAGAACCAATTCAACAATAATTTCGTAAAAGCAACCTTCAACACAAATAAATCAAGCATAATTTCAATTTTTCATGTATTTTTGTTAGATTGGTCTTAAATTTTTTAAAAATTTAGTTGTTGGGGGTATATTTGATGCAAATCGAAAAATTTTAAGACGAAATTGAAACAAATAAAACTTAAAGAATATTTTTAAAATTTTTTGTTAAACTTCAAGGAGTTACCCTAACAAATTTGTATATTAATTAAAGTTTTAATTACTCTACTGGTTCCTATAGTTTCGCAAAATTTTCAATTAGGTCCCTATATTTTTTTTCTTTTAATTGAGTCCTTACACTAAAATATTTTTTTAATTGGATCCCTACACTTTTTTTTCCTTTTATTTAGGTCCCTGTGCCAATTTTTTTTTTTTTTTTTAGTTGAGTCCCTATAAAATTAAGCCAATTATTACTAAGAGGGACTTAATTGAAAAAAAAATTTGGTGCAGAGATCTAATTAAAAAGAAAAAAAGTATAGGGACCTAATTAAAAATTTCACGAAACTATAGGACGAACATAGTAATTAAACCTTAATTAAAAGCTGAATAGAGCAAGTTACATTAGTTTAGACCTGTGTTCAAAACTCAAAAGAGTTTATGATAGAAGTTTTGAAAAGAATGATTAAATTATAAAAAGTTGATATAAAATCAAACATGGATTAAGTCTTCACAGTGCAATATGCATTACCATCAGGGGTATCTTCCACAGCCTGAAATTTCACATTTTTCTGAGTCTTTAGTATTGCTTCCCGCAATTTCTGGGAAAAAAAATATATAAAAAATGGGAGAAAATTCAAGAGATAATAATCAGGAATGGCTAGAAGACATAAATGTAAAATGCAAATGTAACAAGAAAGTCACAAACAAAGAAATTAGGATAAAAGAAACACAGGGCACTTTTGATTAATTAATGATTAATGATATAATATATAGTAACCTCAATAGCATTGTCTGAGGAATTTTCTGGAATTGTCCAAGGGAGTGCAAATGATGAAGACTTAGCATTTGTTGATATACATCCTGGATTGAATGATGGGCATGGTCTAATTTTTCTGCAAGAGAATAATAATACAAAAAGATTTTTGGTAATTATAAGTCTTTTTTATAAAATTAAAAAAAAAAACACTATAAAACATGCTATAGACTACAAAATTGAGCAAAATTTCACTTATACATACATAAAACTTAGTCTAATATATAACATTTAAATTAGTTCAGATGAGACACTTTATTATCATAGAAGTTCTTGCTTTCAATCAAATGCTTAATATTCATGTTAGATCAATAAATTTTTAACAGATTTTATTATAGGACAATTAGTTCTTAAAAATATCATTATGACTGAACTAATTTGTCTGATAAAAATAATTCTCTAAAATAAAAACTAATTAGATGGCAAAATATTCAACAAAGAATTCTAGAAGAACAATTTGGATATCTACTCAAAATTAAAAATAGACAAGGCAATATATGATGAATAATTGAGAATTTTGACATACCCATTTTCCAGTCCAAGCTGTAAGTTCTTGGATTGAGAGAAAGGAGTTGTGGGAGAGATTGGTGGAGGGAATGATTGAGAATTGAGGGAAGGAATTGCAAGTGAATAATGGAAGGGAGAGGTTAATGTTGAAGCTGCAAGGGCCAAAGACAGAAGATTAGGTAGGACCCTGCTTTGTCCACCAAGTTTTGGATTATGAGGGTGAGTTTTCTTCAGTGTTGGAAGAAGATTGTTGGTGTTTGTGGAAGAAGAAGAAGAAGAAGAAGAAGAAGAAGAAGTAAGAGGAGGGAGGAATGATAGAATCATAAAACTCATGACTTCATGAAAGTGAAGTCAGTTTCTCTATCCATCTCTTCAGTTAAAAGCTTGTTAGAGCCACACAAGTATGTAGGTTCCTTTGTGAAAGGTGAAAGTACAAATTTACATACAAATTTACAGTTACTGCATTTCAAACTAAAAAGTGTTTGAGGGTGTTACATAAAAATTTAATTTTAATGCACTGTTATAACGTCATATTAATAAAAATAATTAGCTTTTATATTGACTGCGTAAATAGTTATCCAAAAAAATAGTTATAATTATACGACTGTGTAAAACATTTTATAATTATTCACACACACAATTATTACATAATAAATGATGTTTCATAATGTATTGGATAAATTGAATTGAAATTCCTTTATAACTTAATATTAATATGATCAATTTTTTATGTACATAGTATCCATCAATAAAAATATATCAATACTATTTTCATTTTCCATTGAAATCCTTTTTCATTATTATTGAGGTAAAGATTAGTCCATTTAAGTGTAGTTAGATTTGCCTCTATAAAGCTAGAAAACTAAACATGCATTAAAATCATTTTTTTATGAATTCATATTATTTTAAAAATTTTACACTATTTGTCCAATTAAATAATGCATTTATATGATTTTTGATACAGTGGATAATCCAAATACTAATGTAATAATACATCTACATAATAAACCTCATACTGTAGAATATGAAGGGTACAAGTGTCCAATCAATTATTTCCCTATTTTGGAATGCTCAATTATATCTGTTGATTCTGTTCAGTACAATGTAAATCAAAACCTTTCGTTCAAGATAAAGTTAGCAACTTCTGCAAAGCTGTGTTTAAATAAGAGTGAAAAATAACATATTGCTTGATACAAGAAATTTACTATACTTGAGGTGGTAAAAAAAAATCTCTGTAAACAAATTCACTGTGACTTGATACATGATAGGGGTCAATGACGTCCTTTAATCTATGGGAATTTTGATAGGAGTGTAGAATATGAAGAGTATAAATAAGGGCCCAATCTATTGCTCTGAATTTTCCTTATAATCATATACTTGTATGTGTAGAACTGGTTGGTACAAAAATACCATCATGATCATAACAGTTCATAGTTGCACCGAAATGTCTAAATGGTTAAACCAGAAAGAACCCCCAACCAAGACTTGAGAATTGAGCTTTCTATATGAAGGGACAAAACTAGGAACAAAAAGATGGCACTTAGTACAGTTCTTACTTAATCTTCAACGTTCTTCTTCTCAGATTTACAATTAGTAGCGATACGAAAATGAGGAAGGCAAAAGTAATTGCCAATGGAAGAAACTCCCAGAAAGTGATTTCAGAGGCATTGCTTGATATGATGTCCCATCTCTGCTGCATTTAGAAAAGGTAAAAAGCAATCAAAATTAAAAAACTCGGAAACATGCACGCCACGAAAAACAGGCCAATTCATAGTTAACCCAACTTCATAGCCTAATAAATATATCTTTTGTTACTTATCCTAACTATTTTAATACCTGTAGAGGAAAATGAAAAAGAAGAAAGATCAGACCTTCAACACATACCTCAGTGAACGTCCGCTTTGTAGCTTTATGTTGTTTATCGAAAATGGCTCTTGCATACTTGTAAAGCTCTAAGTCCAGGTCATTAAGAGACCGTATCTCTTGGAGAACATCTTTGCTAACTCGAAGACGTGCCTGTAAAATCATAAAAGTCATCGGCAAGGGATAGCACAACACTGCAAGTTAATGGTAGGCTTTTAAATTATCCAACACCCAAGTCAAACAAACAACAAGACTAGGTTTCATGCTTCATTGAACAGAATTGTGGAATGATATTCTTTTAGCATTAGATCTATTTATTTACCTCCTTAGTAAAGTTCACTGGAGAAATCCCCTTCAAAGAAGCGATACGCCGGCTTGACTGGGCCTTGCGTAAATTAGAGATGCAGCCTTCATAAGCATCCATCAGCTCTTTAGCAGACATCTGAAATCGATGAAAAATAAGCATGCAATCAGAGATTGGAAATAAACTATTTGATAAATCCATAAAACCGGCATAGTTGTTGTGGAAACATCTTTACCTTCAACTTTGTTGCTTCACCACTGTCGCTTGAAGTAACCTCACTTGCTACTGTCTCTGAGGTACTATTCTGTCTTGAAGGGAGAAATGCTATAAGAGTGCTTCCCTTTATATTTTTTAATGAAAAGGGATTTACCCTCACCCAAACTTTAATAACCAAGTAACATCAAGAAAGAGGTGCTTCTTACCTGATGTTCACTGCTATCAGGATCAAAATCTGAAACTGAACTCTGTTCTGCAGTACATGTACATCAACGATAGACGTCATTGAATTTTTTTTTTTTTCAAGAAAAAATAAAAAATATGGCCAAGAGCCCAAGACTAAACATAAGATGACAACATCAATGTCTACCAAAGTTCAGTGTAAAACGCGATATTAGAATATTAGACAAGCTCACCGATATCATCTGAAAACATTACATGCACAGGTACATAGCCTTAGCTCTAAATTCTGTACTAATTTTACAGCCCCTTTGTAACCTACGTCAAAGTTTGACCGAAACTGAAAATTGCTTATAAAGTTATATAATACACTAACCTGTTTTATCAACAAGCTCCAGGCTAGTGTTTGGAGCATTAAGCTGTGATATAACCTGAGCACCAACCACATTTGCAAACATAGTTGCAGATTCTCTGTGCTCTTCAGTAAGACCAACATATAACATATTATCCAGTTTCTTCTGCAAGATGTACAAGCACAAGAAACACATATTGAGAAAAGGAACAGGAAGAAGCTGAGAACTACATATTGAAATTATCACAACTTCCAAAGCTTATTTATTACCTTTGCAACTTGTAGCACATATTTGCCAAGAATCTTGTACTTCTGCACACAATGGCGCACTTCGTGTGCTTCTGCCAGATAAGAATTGTTCGTCAAACCTGCAACCTGATAGTCAGAGTCAAATTTTTTTTATTGATTATGGTCACCACTACCAAGAAACTAATTAATACAATGTGATGTTAATTATAGTCAAATGAAAATATATTCATCCATATTTTCTTGTGGCAACAATCAACAACATAAGATTTGACCAAAAAAAAAAGAAAGAAAGAAATTCTTGCCAACAAATTCTAGTTGAACCACTATTTGAGAAATCAGCATAACACATCATGGCAATTGCATAAAATGATGACTTAGAATCCCTATACTCGTAAAGAAATGCAAGCTGAATTACTTGGAATGTGGCTCCGTTATGTACAATATCCCTGGCCGCAGGATGATTGATGTATTCATATAATGGCATTGCAAAATCTTCCATGTCATAATAATCACCCTTCTCTATTATATGCTGTCCGTTTCTGCGCCTTGCATCTCTCTGTCAATTTAAGGTCCACATAAATCATATATGCAACGCATCGAAATAGAGAACATCATGGAGTAAATAATTTACTTTCTCCTTGGCAATTTTGGTGATTTATGTTTCCATCTTCAAAATAAGCAATTGGTTTAAACACATCTATGTCATAATCATACCATAAAAAACAAGTTATCCACCTAAACATAGACTACCTAGCAAGTCCAAGATTACTTTTCACACAAGAACCAGGCTAGATACATATGCTCTTCAATGCTACTATATCAGCAATATCCATCCTCCTCTAATAAATGCTACTATAGATGGTCAGACACAGAACTTATTAGTAAGCTTTACAAATGAAACATGATATACCCTTTCAAAAAGATCTTGCCGCATCCATGGAACCAGATACTTCCATGGCCAGATATCCAGTGTACTAACTCCTTTGGTCTTAGAGCGCAAGCGTAAAGTCATCTGTGTTGCAGATGTCAAGTTGGGATGCACCAAAAATCTAGCTGCAACCTCTATTGAAAATTCATACATACTAAAGACACGATCTACCGGATCCCTAAGTATGGTAACAACTGAAGTTCTTGCCTTCGGAAGTTTGGATGTTATGCTATAGTCATCATGTGTAACTAACAGCCTACAGTTTGGTTTGCTACAAATTGACAAACACAGAGAAAACACTAAATAAGTAATCTGTTTTCAGTTTACAGTAAACTTTTGTATGTATAATATGGCTATTCAAGAACAAACTACAACTAACAGTAAGAATATTGTGAACTTAGAGAAGCTGCTATGCTTTACATCTGCATGATAGTAAGAACAAGATAGCACCTTGGATCAAAGCGCAACTTATCATAAGAGCGAGGGCATTCCAGAGAGTTGGGATACAATTTTTTCAAGAAACTGCAAAAACACAAAGGTCGACAAACTTGTCAACAACACAGCTAAAAGTCATTCAGCTGCCTCAATAACTACATCATACAAAACAAAATTTACCAGTGAAAATATGTCCGCCCTCCCGTCCTAGGCACATGGAGGAAGAACAGCAAATCCCCCAGCGTGTGTTTATCCTCCCTGATTTCATTATCAAGTGAAGTGTATGCCCAACTCTTAACAACTCTCTCACAGTGCCCAAAATCACTTGCAAAAGCATCATTCACTAGCACCAAAACAATAAACATAGGAAAAACAATCAAAGTACTATAAGAACCATTCACTAATACCATAAGAAACGCACTCATGCATAGTTCTAAGTTCTAACACCTAAGTACTAAAAAAGAATAATTTTAACCACATTTTTAAAATCATCCACCGTTGATACCTAATAGAAGAAGAACCAGCAAAGCACAGAGCTTGAGAGCTCAATTTCAAGGGATTCGAAACTACGGCAAGGGAAAATGGAACAGTAGTAGGTGATGGAGTTACCACAAGATCGAGGAGGACCCACTGGAAACAAAACCTTGTTGTTGGTTGAGAAAAAGGATACTTTTTTTTTTCCCGGGAAAAGGAAATTGCGAGAAGAATTATTGGCAGTGAAGTAATGAACAATACAACACAAAACGAAAGAGAATGAAAGGTTCTGTTTTTGTGATGTATTGAATAGTTAGTTGAGTTGCTGGTTTCTGAGGAGAGTGTTGTTTTCACTGTTTCAGGCTTTCAGCTACTGTGCAATCTCTCTGAGAATGAAGGGCAAAATGGTAATATTGTCAGGCTGAACTCTCCTCTGGACGCCGACGAAGATGACTCTCCTCTGAACGGCGACGAAGATGACGCGACGAAAACGGCGACGGTTCTGCCTCTCACGCGACGAAGACGGCGACGGCGACCGCGCTGCCTCTCGCGCGACGACAACGTTCTCTGAGGTTTCTCAGGCGCGCGACGCGACGACTGCTGCGGTGCCGGTGAGAGGGATATAATTACAATAAAATATTTTACAGAGCAAATTACAATTTTTTTTATAATTATTCACACACAATATATTTTGGGGAACGTGGTAAAGGAGGTAAACTTGGATTTTTCTGGGTTTCACCCGAACAGATTCGAATCCCTCTGTCTCTGATTTTCAATCTTCACTTTCTTTTCTCCAAATTAGGGTTAGGGTTTTTTCCAATTTCCCACTATCAACAATCCAAGACACTCGATTGAACTCAGCAGTAACTAAAATGGAAGAGCAATCAGTAGTAAACGGCATCGTTTCAGGTTCAAGCAGTTCCAGAACGACACAGGAGCTTGCAATGGAAGGCCAGAAGTACCTCGAAGAAACCATAGAGTACGCTTTTCAGATCCTATCTTCCATGAACGACGAGCTCTGCAACCCCGTTTTGTGGTCCATTGCTTCTCCGTCTGCAGCTTCCTCAGCTTCCCCGCTTCACCATAACAACGGTCCTTCTTCTCACTCTTCCAACGGTGGCGCCGGAGATGCTGCCTCCGATAACTCCAACCACCATGCTGAGAGTGGTGCCGTTGGTGGAGGAGCTGGCGCTGGTGGCGCACTCGAAGAGGCAAGGTTTCGCTATAAGAACGCTATTGCTTCTCTTCGAAACGTTCTCGAAGCAATTCCCAATTCTCAAAAGGTACATTTTTTTTTGTTTTCAGAATTTGAAGACAAACCATTTTTATGTATGTGACAGTTGCATATAAATTAAACTCTTATTTATTCAATATATTTTATTTTTTGGCACATGCATGGTTTGGATAGGGATTAAGTTTTTAGAACTGTCAGAATACTATGGTAATTGTTGTTCATAGAGTACTGAAAATGATCTATCTGGCTGAAGGATTAACGAATGATTATCTCAAGTAAAGTGGTTAGTTAATTCTAAGTGTATGACATATTCATATGATATCAAGTTAGTTAATTATTGAGTGGTTTCAAATATTTTCTCACAAGAGTTCCAAACTTATCCATTCATGTGTTTTATATATAATTTGTTCCATGACTATGATAAACACTGGTGTGATAGTGATCTTACTAAAGGATAAAACAACAGAACCATAGTTGTAGAACTATAATACATCACCTTCACTGAACTTGTTTCTTGTGTATTATCATGTCATCTGCCGGAATTTGAACCATGCAGTGTAAAATGAAGTTTAAAGGATATTGGCATGCAAACTTGCATATTCTTTATTGTGAACTTAACAACTTTTTGTCTAGGGATGCTTTTTTCCCTTTTCCCACGAAACTAAATAGGTCGGTGTTACAGGCAAAATCATTTGACACTGGTTCAACTGATAGTCCAATGGAATTGGATGATATGGAAATTGAGAAATTGGAGGAGCGAGCCTCTTCTCTAAGAAAGGTAAGTTGCAGCGAAGTTTTTATATGTTTCTATAAACTTTGATATATTTTTATGATAAATATTTCAACTCCTGAACATTGAAATTGTCACTTTGGGCTCAAATTTTGTGTATTGGGGGATCCATGTTATGTCAGCTAAGTTTACTGGAAGCTATTTTATTCTTCTAGGGGCTTGCCAATCTAACTGGTTAATACTGCTGAAACAACTTAATTGGGTTAATAAATTTAGCTTGCTGAAACAAGCTATTTTGTTTTTCAAATTATATTTATTGTGTTTAACATTTGAATATCTGTTCGTTAATATAGGAGCTTGCCAACAAGAACATGCACCTAAAGATACTCATTGATCAACTGCGTGATCTTCTCTCTGATATATCAACGTGGCAAAGTCCTTATTCAACCTGAAGATTAGGATGAACTCTTAAATTTGAGGATAGTATCATAAAATGAAAACCTGAGTTCAGAGTACAGTAAGTGATAATTATGCCTCTTGATATTCTAACACTTGAAGTTGCATAGTTGATCACAAAAGGGATCTTTTCCTTCCCTGAGATTATTGTTTAATGTGCGATTACGATTAGAATTTTTTTACTTAACTATTATCAAAGAATTAAGTCATCCGATTGTTATGACAAGAATTGTATTTGTTACCTTATTTTTTTTATATAGGTTTAAGATTGGTGCCTTTTATTTCCAGGTCCAGTTTGAAAATTACCATATTCATTTATTTGATTTTGAGAAATATTTGATTAAGGGATGGGAAAGTGTGGCTGAGGCTTGTGTACTAGTGGCAAATATGTTTGCCTCTTAGAGAGACACACCAAGCGTGATCCCTAGTGGTTGAAAAAGAGCTTCTAGTGTAGTGTGTGAGTGGGTGTGTATGAACCAAAAAAAAGGGGATGGGAAAGTGGTTACATAGTTTAGTGATAAAAAATCTTCAAGTTTAATGAGAAAAGATCTCCCTCTTCTTTACTTGTGAGTTAAGAAAATAAAGGATAAAGGTCTTTCTCTACTTTGAGAGAGAAAATTGTTGGGATTTCAAATTTAAAAAAAAAAAAAAGAAAAAAGAAACCAAGATGAGATTGGTATCCATTGATCCTTACTCTCTATAAAGTGAAAGAATCTATACCTACCATCTTCTTTACTTTCCCTTTTATTTCTTTCATGCCTGTGATTTCTAAACATGATCCTAACAACCTTCTTTTTTCAATGTTGTGTAGCAGGATTTCTGGTCTCACGGATCTGGTGTCATTCTTTAGCGGAATTCTTTGTTTTCCTCTATCCTCAGAAACAAAAATGCTATGCGCATAAAAAAAAATCAGCCATTAAATTTGTCATCATATATTTTTGTATAAATACATTGTTTTTTAATTTATTGTCAATATGTATTTTATATTTTATTATAAAATTTATATTGTAGTTAATTTAGTGTCTTTGTTTTTGTGTAAGTAGCATGATTGCTTTGAAAAATATGCGACCCTTTAACATTTCTAGGACACTCAAAGGGATGATTTTTATTATACTGCAGATAATACATTCTCTCTTTACTGTTTCTTCTCTACTTGGGAGTTAAAGAATAGGTTTTGTAAATAAATATTATGAATTTCTGATCAGTACTTCTATATAACCCTTGAATTTTTATTTTATAAATTGCCTCCTTTTCAGGCAAGATTATCGTTGTCAACTACTTTTCAATGCCCAATTACAACACCAATAAAAGCATCTTCAATGCCCAATTACACAACCATAATAAAATCATATACAATTCAATTAAATATATCAAATCAAATACAATTTAAACATAAGTTTAACATAATGATATATATAAAATTTTTAATATATAAATTAAAATAAAAATGAACTAGAGTTATTTACACAACTTATATATATAAAGACATTTAATTAATTTTTTTTTTCGCGGATCCTTGTGAGGTAGGTATATCAATTCCTTCCTCCATCCCAATTTATCCACGGGACAGGTTTCAGTCCTGTGGGAATACTAATCTGTAGTTACTGTAGATGTCAAAAATAATATCCAAAAAATATCTTATTGGAGTTGCACTAAGTTCAGTTTGGGTAAATAGCTTAATTAATTTTTTTTTTAAAAAAAGCTTAAACAATAAATAACTATATTAAAAATAGCTTATAAATAAATTATTTTGTATTTTGATTTTTAGTTCTAAAAGTGCTTATTTTATAAAAATGTGATAAAAAGTAGTATTATGAGAGAAGTCTTTTTTTTTTTAACTTCTCTATAAGTTCCTAAATAGTTTCTTAGAAAGCCGTAATTTAATTTTAAAAATTGCACCAGACATTATTACTACTACTTTTCATAAATAAAAAGCTCAAAAAAATTATTTTAAAGCTTCCCAAACATACCCTAAAGGAGGGTGTTTGCCGTTTGATTTGAAAAGAAAATTCACTCAACCCAAATGAAATTTTTGACAACT
>NC_029792.2:129042022-129045029 GCF_000816755.2 Arachis ipaensis | reverse complement strand
AATAATAATAATAATAATAATAATAATAATAATAATAATAATAATAATAAATGCCAGAAAATCATTTGCATGAAAAACAGAAGGAACTCAATAAAATCGTGGTGCTTCATTTATAATATGATTTGTACTTTGTACAAGAAGACTAAAATTTTTCTACTGCTAACTTTAAGCACTAACCAAACCATTACTCTTCGAGTAAATGTTTGAAGAAATAAAAACAAAATGAACCTTTCTTCACACACAAGATACCAGACCACATTGGCACACACCCTTCCCTACTATTGAAACTTCAGTTTCAATAACCTAACAGTATCTTAACACCAGAACAATCTCACAACCTATAATAATTAATAATTAGATAAAAGATAACCACACTTGTCCTCTTTTTTTTTTCTTTTATTACTCCTATCAATTGTGAATTGAAGTTCTAGTAGTGAGGGAGGATCTCATATCAACAATAGCAGATTCATCAGCCCCTAGCTTGATGGCTTCTTTGCTAGCTCTTATGAACCTTGAAACAGCTCCTTTTACATATCCATGAGCTTCCTTCACACTCATCTTCTTGCTCATTTCGTCCGGGAAACTGCTCAAGAAGTGGTCACCATTGAGAACAGCTGCCAATTGAACCACCTCACTCTGAAACTCGGATAGCTTGCCGTCTTCTTTCGCTTCGGTCTTCCTTAGAGGTGTTACATCCGGTAGAGTCACTAGAACAAACATACCACACAATCTTAATTCAATTACCACATGATGCCACATACATGAAGGAACTTGACAATTCGATACGAAAAGATTTGGAAATGATACCTGGGCAATCTGTTCTTGGGGAACTTAACTCCCCAACAATATGCTCAAATGTCCCAGCCCATGCATCTCTATGAGTCAAGAAGTTAGATGAAAGGTTGAACATCTTCTTTATGGTGGCAGGGATGGAAGAGTGCTCAAACTCGGAGTTTTCGGTAGGTCCTTTGGCCCTACTTACAACTACAAAACCAGATCAGTGTAGTACATTAGTTCACATTTCAAACTAATCATGGGTAGCTTGAAGTTTAAGATTCCAACATATACAATCAATCAATTACAACCCACACTTACTCAACATTCAACTACAAAAGAACAAACCTCAAAACACAAGGAAAAGGACAAAAGCATATATAGGCTCTAGAAAATCAACCAATGGAATTGGGTTCAAGGTTAGTTAAGGCTATCTGATCCCTAAAAGGCATCATAATCATCATTACATGGGACGCAATACGTTCCAGTACATAGATGAATTGATACGCAGCTCGTGCGAATTGGTACGCAGTATACTACCTAATTGGTGAATTCATGTAACTATGATGAGAATACCCTTGAAAAGAAAGTAAAGAGGTCAAGGACAAGGAAAACAAATCTAGTATCCAATGGAATTGGTTTTGATAACCCACTAGAAGCTACAAAATGGTAAACTATGAGGATTTTAACCTTACCAGTCCCTTTCTTGATCCAAGGAGACACCATGATCGTGGGCACGCGAACGCCTAATCTATCAAATTTGAAGAAATAAGGAGCTGGACCGGTGTTTCCATCCGGACTAGGGATGTTTTCAAAAGGAGTCTTGACATGATCATAGAATCCACCATGTTCATCATATGTAATGATGAGAAGAGACTCATTCCATTGAGGGCTTGCTCTTAGTGTCTCATAAACCTCCTTAACAAGCATTTGTCCATTAGCAACATCATGAGATGGATGATCATCATTGGCCGGAATACCGGTCAAATCAAAGTACCTAGGCTCAATCACAGTCAATGGTGGAAGCTTTCCATCTCTAGCATCTTTCTTGAACTTGAAATCATACTGATGGAATTTCCAAATGTACTTCAATTTCCTCAAATTCCTATAGAACAAAGTTGTGGGGATGTTTTGGAAATAAATCCCAAAGTCCAAATCATTCTCATGCAATGAATCAAAGATGGTTTTTTGTGGATACCCTTTTGCTAATTGCTTCTTGATATGGCTTGTTGAGCCATGAGAAGTAGCAGAATACACAAAAAGCCTATTGGGTTGAGTTGGACCAGGAATTGAAGAAAACCACCTATCAAAAACGGCAAATTCCCTAACCAAAGTGGCATAAATAGGAACAGACTCAGGTCTGAACCCTTTCATCACAGTCTCAGAGAGATTCTGAGACAGAGACAATGCTTGTTCCACAAAACCAGACATTGAAGGAATTGAACCTCCTGAACCAAATACCTGTTCCATAACATCCTCAAATGAATGTCCTGGATCCGGATCCACAAACTCAGCATCATCAGTGAAGCAGATTGTACCATTCCTTGGGTTCGTGGAATTAACCGGGTTGCATTCATCACCTGTGACACCATCAATCAAAGGGTTGATTTCCTTCTTCATCCAACCCAACATGTGATCAAACGAACGGTTTTCCATAACCAAAACAACAATGGTCTTAATAGGTTGTTGTTGTTGTTGTTGTTGTTGTTGTTGTGCTGTTGCAAAACCAGAACTTGTTGGGTTAAGGAACACACTTGACACAGTGAGAAAGAGCAAAACAATGAAGGAAACAAGGTTTGGTGGTGATGATTTGGGTTTGATAACCCCCATTGTTAAACACCAAAGTTGGATTCTTTTGCCAAATGGGTATCTAAAAATGCAAATTTCGTAATGTAAATGTGAATCTAAGAACTAAGAAGGTTTTTTTGTAACAATGGATATGGTTGAGGAAGTGTTTAGATAGCAGTAATAGCAAAGTAAGTACATGAGAGAGCAAAGAGAAGCTTCTGGTTATGGTTGTTCTGTTTTTGTGCATTACCTCACTGAATCAATCACTCAAGTTCAAGTGGGAATATTATTTGGAAAAAGAAGAAAAAGGTGACGCAATTAATGGGAATGTGAAAATTGAAAGTGTCGTATTGTGGTTCCTACACCCTCCTTTTACGCACACTCTGTTTAAAGCATTCTTACTAGTAGTTTTTTTTTTTAATGGGACAAGAAATAATTCGTTCTG
>NC_029792.2:129040866-129041894 GCF_000816755.2 Arachis ipaensis | reverse complement strand
CTCAAATGGCATAGTCTTCTCATACTTACCTAAGAAGTCGTAGGTTCGAATCTCCCTATTTTTGATTAAAAAAAAAACATAAGAAAACAAATTAAAGAAACTAACTACACAAATATTTTTTTTCTTTATTTTGTGAAGAAGAGAGAATGAAAATAGTCGATGAGAATAATAGCTCAAATGGCATAGTCTCCTCATACTCAATTAAGAGGTTGCGGGTTCGAGTCTCCTATCTTTGGTAAAAAAAAAAAAAGAATGAAAATAGAGTTGTTAATTATTTAAAATTTTGTAATAGAATTTTAGGATTGTCATTATTATTTTTTATTTTCTTTTAAGTAGTTTGTTTTTGGGTTTAGAGAAGCAAGAAAGAATTCTTCCATTAATAAAAAGAAATCAAACTAGAATTTTGTTAATATAAATTTGTTCCTTCTTAACTACCTCAAAGTCTCAAACTTTGTTCACTTTATAATCTATAAGGAAATATCCTATGTGATTATGTCTTATTTAATTATTTTGTACATGTATAGAATAATGATAGTCCTTTTGTCATTAGGTCAGTATGCATTAATTATATTTCATATGATTGGAAGAGAACTTTGTCACGTAATAGAAATAAGTATATGATTAAATAGTGATTTGGGTTCACAAGAACGGAATAACCATTAACCAACCCTTTGATGTGGATTAGAATCCTAAATTTCGAAGAATTTGAAAGACATGAATCTTGGGCAGCTAGGTACTTAGCTTGTTGATATGAATTTAAAGTTAATTTAATCCTATAAATCTTTCTTGTCATGTAACGAAGTTGTAATTTCTCGTGATGAAGAAAGACAAATGATGCTGAGCTGGCATTTGCAAATAACTTCAATTTAGTAGAAATTAATCAAATTATTATTGGCTGTCTCTTGATGAGTATCAAATTCCGTTCATTAAATAATTACAAAGTTCATCATCATCATCATATATATATATATATATTCATTATTTCGTATCATTCAAAATTAAAAATACTACTATGATTGGAAAATAAA
>NC_029792.2:129037961-129040821 GCF_000816755.2 Arachis ipaensis | reverse complement strand
GTTAGTCACTTGTACATTGACATGCACACAGTAATGCATGTGAGAGACAAGAACAACGTGCAATTTATTTATTTATTTATTTATATTCACTATTATTATTAACAATTAGCATAACATCATTTGGATTCCTAAATTTAGATTTTAAATTTGAGTGTTTTATATATTAATATTCTTTTACTTTCTAGTGTTATTTTTATATGAACCTCGCTTTAGGATTTGGGTTTTAAGCTTTATTATGGTAGTGTCATCTTTTCGAGTGTAATTTACTAATTTGTTGCCGGCAACAATTAAATTAACAAAAGAAAAATGGCAATTTCTTTATGCTCGAGTTGAGAGTAACATGGTTATGATTCTGTCGGTGCTTATGGTCAAAAGTAGGGGAAAACGAAATTGATTTTCAGACAAACATGGGGCCAATAGGGCCCAGATACAAACAAGAGACTCGAAATCAAAAGATTGGATGGGCCAAATGGGCCAGACCATGTCTTTATGCTGGAGCCTGGAGCGTTCCAAGCCTCTCATCTGACCAAAAAACATATAAAACACCAATAATATGAAAAACAGCAAAATACAAATAGTTACCTAAAAATAATTCATTTATTTCCTAGTATATATATCTTTAATCTATAATAAAAGAGTTGGCATTGGATAACTAATTTGTAGTCTCTCTTCACGGTTGGATGCTAATTGATTTCAAAGGTAAAGTGTTATTTACTTAAATAATAGAATAGCCAAAGAGGATTAAAAAAAGTGATAAAATCTAAAAACACACCTCAGAAAAGATGTGAGTCCGAATTTTCTGGGGTAGACATTATGTAGTAGTAACAGCCACAAATCTGGCATAAATAATTAAGAAGAATCCTCATCAACTAGAGAAAAAGATTTTAATTCAATTTGGTTCAAGAAGTAAAAGATAATGTTAATTAGTAAGAAAAAGGAAGTTTACATTATCAAGTCTCAATTATACCAAGTCAATCAATCTTTGTAACACTATCATTAGTATTTAGTCATTACACACAGCTTATTAAACTTTTTACTGATAAAGTACAAACAAGATCATTATTGTAAGAGAAAAAAAAAATCATCATCCCCTCCAAACTCAATCCTGAGTGATTGACTTTATGAACTCACATAGATGAGGGAAGAAAATGGACACAAACTTGTGGTTATGCCGTTTGTTCTTGTACACTATGCAGGGCTGATGACGCTGCAGAAAACTAAAATTGTAAATATACAAGCAACGATCTATGCTGCAACCAAAGTGAAGGCTAAAAAAATGCTTTTGACCTTTTGCCTTTTATTTTTTGTTGAAAAAATTTACCTATAAATGGTTTTCAGTAATACAAAATTTTGGAGCTAGCGGATGTGCATGGCTTCAGCTTGGCGTAGCCACTAAACTTCGATCAAACTCGCTTCAAGTATGTTAATATGCCTAAGCCTGCAACAAGTGCAGCTCCAGCAGCATAGGTACTGTATGCTGAGGCCCATGCATCTTTAGTAGCATGATCCAAACTCCCTGAACCAGAACCTCTCCCATGAATGCGTTTTTCTGTTCCTGTTCCTGTTCCGGTTCCGGTTCCAGAGTAGTCTAAGTACAATCTCAATCCCTGCGAAAATTCATCAATCCATAGTCAGACTCATCGAGGCAGATTTATAGTTTATGATACCTACAAGTACTTCGACCATAAGTCGAATTCCAAGTTTTATATATTGAGGAAGCTACCCAAATAAAGAGAGGGCATTGCCATTTTGCCACAAGCCTCAACAGGTGTAGAGAATGCTTTATCAGATACAAACCACTCTTGAGGAAGTCTACAGGCTTTATCTTGCCCTTAAACCTTCTCAAAATGATCAGTGTCTGAGATTGCATGAAACCAAATGCCATCAAATGGCCAAGGGTTCAACACCACTGAAACTATTATATCTTTTAACAAATTTAATTTCAGCGCGGCTATAATAGACCTGTGCTTCTATAAAAAGTTTCCAGGTTTGCTGGTCCCGTGTGATATCTCTGATCCTATGAAAAGATATTTATACAAAAAATAGAAAGACACATTTATCTTATACTGCACTAGACTAAAATTTCCTTCAAAGCAACAAATGTGTAACCCCCCTTCCAGAAAATGTCCATTCAAGAAAGGATTCAGCAGACATAACAACTATACCTTCATGCCAGTTGTCCTTGCATGGTCTACAGCTGCTGCAAGATCACTGTCTGAAGCCAATATGACTTTATCATGATCTTCGTCTTCATACTGAACATAAAAAAAGAAAAACAATGACCAACTTGCCTCAGGTTGGAATCATGTCAACTCAATCTTATGAATGAATATATAATACAGAAGAGTACCAGAATTTGGGGTAGATTATTGGGGTCAATATCATCACCAAGTCTCTGAAGGATTGAAGTTATAACCTCTGTCATGCTCCGTGTATCTGAATTGCAACCAACCACAGAAACCACTCAACTCATAATTTTCTACTTGCCCTCAAACTTGATGTCAATGTTTAGTATTTACATAGAAGATGCATTACCACAACACACAAGATTGTTAATAATTCAAAACAAATCAAGCACAAAAGTCTTATTATTACTGCATTACTACCTATGAAGTAGATCAAGAAGAAAATACATGATTATATTTGAGGAGTATATGCATCCACTGACTGGAGACTATGCAACCCAGTCTTGTTCAAGTGAGACTCTTGAAAGGACTAGATAGAAAATATGTTGATAGTTATAGTTGACACTAGCATTCACATGCTGTCAAAAGTATAACAGAAACCAGAAAGAGATCCAATTGGTAATGCACTCATACCACATGTGAATCTATGCATTCTGCCCTTCCTATCTTGTATT
>NC_029792.2:129033161-129037915 GCF_000816755.2 Arachis ipaensis | reverse complement strand
TTCCCCTCCTTCTGAAGCAAATTTCAAGGAACTGTCACTGGTACATAATAAATTAAGTGTAAGTACATCAAAAGAATTTGAAATACTTTTCCAAAAAACTCAATACGTATAAACATATATAACCTTCGTGTTTCGTCATCATCATCATTTTGAGTCAAGGCCATGGCCGAATCCCAGAATCTTTGCATCATGGTGCTGGCAGCTTCATTGTTTCCAACCTAATTAGTGGAGAAAATGACATCATGAAACTCTTGCAAAGGGAGAAAAAAGGGCATGCTGGTAACATACTGTGTGCCAATTCACAGGTAAATGGTTACATGGTGTAATTAATTTGTTTAGCATGATCCGTCTACTCCCTTTCCCTTCCTAAGACCCAATTGTTATCTTTGAAAAGTTTTTAAAGAGCAACAATCAGCTAAAACAAATGTTGCATTTTGCCAGGTTCAGAACTAAACTGCAGACTTGAAACTGCTTGTCAATAATAGCCATACATGTTGAGATATCAATGCCTATCAGTACATGGACAGTATTTGATAATTTTAAACCTACATCTAGTCTAAGCAATCAACAATATCAACAGAGCCAAATAAAGGATACTGGTCGGAAGTCTATACATAAATATTTCCATTTATCCCATTTTCATGCAACAAAAATCAAATGGACAGTCCATGCAATAAACAGTATCGAGTATAAAAGTCTATTAAAACACACCTGACTTGCTGTTGCAACAGCAGCATGCGTGACATGAATCACATCAACCACCGCAACTACCCCACCATCTGTTTTCAACCACCCAAATCAGAAAATATATTTGATGCATTAACCTCTTTGCCATTCCAGTTATCATGGCATTACCTCTATCAACCACAGGAAGATGCAAAAATTTCCCATCATGCATAGTGTGAAGTGCATCTACTATTGGTGTATCAATAACTGCACATTCTGGATTAGGAGTCATCACCTACATAGTGTTGAACAGATTCATACAAGAGGGACAATAAAACAATGAAATTCAGAATAGCTTCTTTTTTTCTAAGATATGGTGACATGAAATATTTTACCTTGGTGATCCAAAATCAAAGAACAGAGGAGGTGAACAAAATAAATTAGCTTGCTCTAAACAGCCAAAAAATAAAATTAAGTACCTTCTCAACAGGAGTTGAAACTGGAGGAAGATTTTGCGCAACTACCCGCATCAATATATCCTTGGAACTGAAATTTGTACGCATATTATAATATAAATAAATAAATAATCTAAAGATATATAAAAACAACTGGGGGATGGCAAAAGGAAAAGACAAAGTGGATGGCTGAAAATTTCATTGGCTACAAACTTACGTAAGGATGCCGCGAGGTTTGCCATCAACTGTCACAACAGCAGAACTTGAATGAAGTTCAACCATCTTCTTCGTAGTTGTCAAAACAGAATCTGTTGGTGAAACTGTTACAACCCTGAAAAGAAACACTATCTGTTAAAGTAACTGAAATGGGAACTACATACATAGAATAATTAAGTAGAAAATTTTCATCAACTCAAACAAAAAGAAGATATTACCTACTTTAAATTCTCAGGAATGATCGTAGACAATGATGGCTTAAATATCTGTTCCCGAATAGTCTCAATGAATGTTGAATTGACTGCACAAAGACCACATTAGCATTTAACAAATTCAGCCACTAGAAAGAATAAACCGTGAACCTAACAACAACCAGGGCATCTTCCCCCTCATTAGATTTCAAAGTGAAAGAGATAAGTCTTCAAAAATGAAAATACTCTACAAACCCGCAGTAGATGATCCCCATTGTTTTTCAACACCCTCAACAGCTGCTGCAATTGCTTTTCCTTTCTCAGCTGCCCGTTCCATACGAGCAATAGCATCATACAAGCACTTTGCTATATCAAGTATGGCAACAACTTCTCCATTGTCCACCACAGGTAAATGTCTGAATTTGCCTGTCAACATATGTCAACTCTGTATTAAAACTTAAAAGGAATAACAAAGAATAGTCAACTTGTAAAGAAAAGTGTTCTCTATAAATACAACCAACCTTGCACCATCTTTTGGAGGGCTTCCACTGCAAGAGTTTCAGAAAGGACAAATACTGGATTCTTTGTCATAATCTTAGAAACAGGTGTGTCTTCAAGACTAAGCTCTGAGGCAATAGCTCTTTTTGTTATGTCCTTCAACCCACAAAAATAGGACACAATCATGCATGTTAAAATTGCAAATTCAGGCAGAGTATTAAAACTTTCTTGTTAAATGATGAGAAAAAGTCTTCATGAGTAAATACCTTGTCTGTAAGGATCCCACAGAGCAAAGCATTTGAATCAGTGAGTAATATAGCATCTAATCTGCGAGCAGCCATGCGACGACAAGCTTCATAGATGGTTGTTGTTTCAGGTACTGTTAGAGCCTTTGAAAGACGCAATGATTTTACTGTCCGCTCTGCCGTCAGTCCCCTGATCAGATTTCCAATTGGCAACAAGAGATCATATCATGATTTAAATTGATAAAAAGTGTCATCTTTTTAGATTCTTAAGCAGCATCTATCATAATTCACAAGCTTGTTTAAAGATGAACTAAGTGCACTTATCATCTCATGAAATGTATCCAACATTTTGGCCTTCAGAAATTAAATGATATGTCGTAATGTACGTGATTCAGTGGTTCAGATTAGTTGTGGGCAGTTCTTACTCCTTAGACACAAACATGACTTCGTTGATGTAGATTATTAATGTCAATGCATAATAAGTACATCCAAATAGTACCAGAATATAGCAACAGGTCAACAAGCAACGTTAAAGTACCAAACATTCTGGAATACACTTTTCAAGTACTCTGCTTGTTAAGAGTTCTTGGAAAACGATCTGTTTGGAAAAGTGTTTCAATTATTTGAAGTTGACTACTAACAAACTAGAAACTGACCCCAAAATCAGTAAAGTAATATTGTAATAAACAGTTCGCTGCTACCATTAGTACAAACCAATCAATAAAGCAACGCTTTGCAAAGTAATACTTGTCTGACAATAACACTTTCAAAGTACTTTTGCAATTATAGCACCGAAAAACGTGAATTCTTCTAAAAGCGACATCAAAGAAAGACCACCGGAATTAATAGCTTTTAAATTTTAATAGTACTAACAATAGAATATAGCTTTTAAATATTTTAACATTTTTTTTCTCAAGTTAATTCCTTTACACCTAAAAATAAGAGCAGAGAATCAACAATATGAAAATGCACGTGTTATCATCGAAGTATCGAAGTCTTCCAAGGATTTTGGACATAAATTAAGTCATAAAATGTAAATTTTGACATTGGTACAGTTCTGTAATTGATGAAAAGTTTTTCATTTCATACTTGTGAAAGGTGAAATAGTATCAAAAAAGAGCATTTTTATCCGAAATAAAAAGGAATCATTCGGCTGAAGAAAAAGTAACATTTCTACACAGAACCACATGAAAATAAGAAAGAGAAAAGAACTTGAGTTAACGTACAAGGGACGCGAAGAAGAAAGAGACTTTCGAGCATTAGATTGAGAAGCTCCATGATCAATGGATTTTCTAACAGACGTTATGCTCCTTCGAGACGCACCACTTTGACTTGCCATATTCTATTCCCTTCTACTCCAAATACAAAACCAAAATCAATGAATGAATAAATAAATAAACAAGCAAACTAACAAAATTCAAAATCAAAGAAACTCACCGAAAAGATAGAAGATAGAAGCTAGCAAGTTCAATTTGAAACACTCTGCTGTGAAATTATGTTGACTTCAAAGTGAAGACGAATTAATCGAAAAAACGCAGCTCGGAGTAACGGTGGCCGGGAAAATGACCGGAAAATTGAGTTTCCGGTGAAGCTAAAGGACCGGCCGGCGACTAAGAAAAGAGGGAGAAGGAAGAAAGAGAGAGGAGGAAGCAAACCCTAGGTAGAAGAAGAGAAGAGAAGAGAAGAGAAGATACTATGACGCTATGAGAGATGAGAAGTCAGTGCACGCTAACTTCTGGAAATGGAGCCAATAAAATTCATCCACGTCAGCGATTCTTTCTTCCTTGTCGTGGTGGTGAGAGATGTTAAAAGAAAGAGTAGAACGCCATGCTTTTGGGACATTTTACAACACACGTTACACGTGGAATTTTGTCCAGCGTGCGCGGGTACATGTAACTGTAATAAACTAATAGAAATTATTTGTTAATAATATTTAGATAATTTAATATAGAGTAAAGTATCGTTTTTGTCCCCAACGTTTGAGGTAAGTCATATTTGTGTCCGCAACGTTTAAATCGTCCTATTTGTATCCCTAACGTTTATAAAAGTGATTCAATGTTATCCTACTATCAATTATACTATCAAATCAGATTATATTTTTCAATTATTCTCACTTGGATGTATTCATTCTCAATTAGACCTCACTTGGATGTGTTTGATTTTAATATTATATCCACTATTTATGTTTAGATTCAATTATGTTCTTAGAAAAGTGAATTATGTAAATGTTGTAGGAATTAGTTTTAACTTTTGATGAACTATTTTTCAGAGTGGATCATCGATTTTATACCAGATATTTGTATTCTAACTTCAAGAAGAGATATTTAAACGTTAGGGACACAAATAAAATTTACCCCAAACGTTGAGGACAAAAACGATATTTTACTCTTTAATATATTTAATTAAATTATTTATTTTTAAATATTAATTTTACACAAAAATAATTATATGTAAATTTTTACTTAAAAATTTTGTGGTGTGAA
>NC_029792.2:129031313-129032994 GCF_000816755.2 Arachis ipaensis | reverse complement strand
ATTTTTTCTATTTTTTCTGTGTTGCCAATAGGCTTGAATGAGGAAGTTTGGAATTGGAGAACTAATATCAAATTATTCGAGATAACAATTAAAATAGTCCTTTAGTTTTAGCTTGATAATCAAAATGATCTTTTTGTTTTAAAACTAATCAAAATAGTATCTCAATTTTAAACTTAAATCAAAATGGCCATTTTGACAATCACCGAATTAACACTATCAACAAAAGTGCAGGGCACGTTAATTTTTTGATTGGCATAATATTAGATAGAGATAATTAACATGGTCCCTTTTTATGGGCGTTAATTTGATGATTGCCGGAAGGACTATTTTGATTTACTATTTAAAACTGAGAAACCATTTTGATTAGTTTAAAATTTAGGGGACCATTTCAATTTTGAATTAAAACTGGGAAACCTTTTTAATTGTTATCTCAATTTCTCAAATAAAAAGTAAACATATATTATATATACAGTAATCTGTCCCTTCAACAAAAAGGGTCACCATGCATTGCTGCTAAGCTTGGCACTTTTGAAACTTTGTGGGGTTCAGAAGTGTCCAATTCAATCATAAAATGAAGCATGGAGATATTAGAACATTACCACATAACACCACACAAATTCCATGAGCATCCAAAGCAACATTATTATTAAATACACCATAAGATAGTTTTATCAATTTTTATAGCAAAGAGGAAACAAACCATCATATTCAATTTAGCAATGTACATCTCATGAGACAAAGACCTGAGAAAAATCTAACATCCCATAGATGGAGGGGTATATGACATTACCAAATATACAGAGCTGTAAACATGCAGACAGCAGTTAACATGGCTTCCTTCTCGACTAATCATAGTAGTAAAAGGACGCACGATTTCTCCGCCACAAAATACTCCGGCCACTGGTAGCCCTGGAAAACACTCTAAGAGCGGGGAGCTATCCACATTGTGACATCCAAAGAATGATTCGCCGCGGCCATAACAAGCAAACACAAGGCCCCCAAAAACACAACTATTGTTTCCTTCACCCTTGAGCTTAATATTCTTCAGAGCATCATGGACCTTAGTAACTGAAGCTTGTGCGGCATTAGGATCAGAATAGTAGAATTGGAAGATATCTCCTGTTTTCATGCCAGTTCCATCAACGTAGAGGTACTCTTCATCACCTCTGTCCAAAACACAATAGCCCTTTCTAATGAGGGAGTTTAAAATAGAGAACATTTTAATGCTTAACTTTGAAGTAATAAAATATAGGAGCAATGCTACATGACCAGCAAATATTATCATTTTTTTACATGCATTTGGCCAGCAATAATTTGCACTCATATTTACAGATGTTTTGCACACAAGAAACATATAGTTTGCACCTATATTTATCAGAGTTTTGCACACATGAATCAATACAGTTTGCACCCACATTTTTTTGAGTTTGCACACATGAATTAGTAAAATTTATTTGTTAAAGACAATTTATTGTTTGTGCTGGCCAAATCATGACAAAAAATACTAAAAATTACTGACCTCCAAGAGTTTCTCTAAATATAATTGTACCTAGAACGAACAAGAAATACGAGTTGGAATATTGGTCAGAGTTCCAACTTCCAAGAATCTAAATGACAGCATAATATAGATAGTTACATGCTTGACCAATTTTGCTAAGGTTTATCAATGTAGCACATGATT
>NC_029792.2:129029311-129031070 GCF_000816755.2 Arachis ipaensis | reverse complement strand
AAATTTTGCGGTGATTTTCAGTTGATATTCATTGATTTGCTTACATATCATAACCGTCATGCCATAAGCAGCTGTATAATACCAATTACCTAAATTGGCCAAAATTTGCGATATTTGTTTAAAATGACAAAGAAGATAAAAATAATAAGTGTTTTGTATCATACCCCACAACTCCATGATATGCAATACAAGATCTTGGTGTTGGCTTCCCTCCTTCTATCGAGACTTTTCTGTTTTTAATCACCCCAATGTACAAATCAGGTGATGCAATATGATTTTCCAGCTGCCACATTTTTGTTTAAGGTTCAGAAAACTACAAATTAAAGAATAAAAAGGGAAGGCAACAACAGATAGCATCACCCTATGTTATCTTCAGTTTTGCAGCAAAAACTAGCATACCAAATTTACTAGTCAAGTGTGCATTAATTTTTTTTTTCATCATGATCAATACCAAAACTTATAATCATAGTTTACTTGAAGGGATATAAAATGATAAAATAGGAGAAAATCAGCATGATATAATGGCACGAACATATTTAGTTAAAATTCCATTAAATCAATCTTATAAGAACTCAACTAATTTTATTTACTTATTTGTCTCTACTTCCAAAATAAGTTCTCGTCAAATTGTTTTGCTCCTAATTCCATTAATCTTATCTTGCAAAGCATTTTGAAAAGGGATGAGGGTTAATTACATTATATCAAGGTTTGTTATTCAAGAATGGAAATGACAGTTTTATCGAAAAATACACACACAAAAGTTGCGCACCAAATTGTTAATGTCATCCAGAATACTTTGACCATCAAGAAGTTGTTGTTGCCCTTCCCTCTTGGCAGTTAACCATGTTGAACAATCAGTGTTGCTTGTTCTGACTGAAGCTGCCTTGTATGTTGTACCCACAGGTGAAACACCATTTGACAATGCAACATGAAATTTAATATTTCCTGTATTGAGAAATCATTCCACAAAAAAATGAGTAACTTGTGAAGAATTGCTAAAATAAATGAAAACTAAAATAATACATGTAACTCAATATCAAGGCTTTGTATCCGGAAACAATCACTTCTAAGATCATATGCATAAGACACCCTTTATTGTCAGCAACTATATGAGAGAAGAAGCTAATAGATATTTAGACATGTCTAATCTAAGTTGAGGTTATTTCCCAATCATTTATTTATTTTCTTTGAAAACTATTTGAATGATGATACAATTTGTCCCATGAAATATTAGAATATTACACAAGAAAATAAAGGAGTTATCCTTTGAGAAATACATAAAATCACATTCCATATAATGAAAAAGGAGAGCATGCACCATAACAGATTGGTATGGATCATATGTACACCAAGAAACAAGAGCTACCAAAAAGATAGTGAAAAGTACCTGAAGACCTGTCTCTATCCTGAGCAAATACAAGAGCAATAGCATCTAAGGACCCAATTGTATTCCTTTTAGCATTTCCACTTCTGTATATAAAGCAGCCCCTCTCATCACCTACAATAACAGTGTCTCTTGGCATGGCACAATCTGTAATAAAATAAGTCACTAAGTAAACCCAAAACAAACAGCCAACCACATTCCTGAAGCAAAAATATGCGTTATTTGTAATAGGTCAAGAACAGAAGTTGCTCCATCCAGGGGGGAAAGAAAATGCACGTCTTGTAAAAAATCAAGCACCAAATTCCCATTTTATGCATCCCTTATAGATTATGTAGCAAGGCACTAGTCAATGATATATCTTTGATCTATCTACAT
>NC_029792.2:129016959-129028840 GCF_000816755.2 Arachis ipaensis | reverse complement strand
ATTATGTTATAACTGTTCCTAAAAAAGTTAAACAAAGAGTAACTAGGTATCACCAAAAAAAAAAAAAATCATTAAGAAACACTGTAGGTAAAACAAAATATATGCATACACGTACTACTCACCTAGCTTCTCCATAACTGGATTCATGTCACCATTTGCTTTCTGTGAATCCACATCAGTGTGATTCGGAGTCAAGAATGACATAAACAATGAGAAAATAAAAATATCTATTAACATTAAATAAAATGTTAGCAAGTATGTGGATAACTACTAACTCCAAATAATATAATCCCAACTGGAAATGGGCAGTTGGAGACAGAGGCTGAATATTCCTTGATATCCTTTATAAAATCGTCAACACACACTGATGAATATATCTGCATCAAAAATGTTTTTATTTAAAAACTTCGTTAATCATAAAAGCATAACACATACCAGTCTTAATTTAATTTAATTGTTTAATCTAGATGGTATCAGGGTAATCAAAAGCAGTACAGAATGTCGCATCTACGGAGCTGCAGTGAGGCACCAGAAGGGGTTAGCGCATCTTTCTTAGGAACTTATCTCTATAACTATATCAAAAATATTTCTAAAATAATAGCAACTCATAATTTGTTAATTGTGATGCTAAATGGTAAAATAGTAGCACATTAAGTAAAGAACTACTTGTCTAATGAAGGACCCTACTATTTTGATTAAGAACTTAATTTACAATAAATTAATGCAAAATTGTCACAATTTTAATGCCTTTCTTGGGGGAGCAGAGGGGCCACTAGCCTAAAGGAGCTAAAAAGCCATCGCAACTTAAGGAACCTCTTGCATATATGCTATACTATTACATATTCATTAATATCGGGGATGAGTCAAGGACACATGTCTGAGGATGCAAACTTCAAATTCTTAACAAGAGACTTCGTTACCCGGGTTGGATGCCGTAATGGTATAGCTTCAACCTTTAATCCTGGAAGGTAGCCAACTGTCAATAATATGCCTTCATTTACATTTCTTGCGTAAGATTCACCCTCAAAACCACTAAAAAGGGCTCCCCATTTGACCTACACAAAGTATCCATGTTCAATTGAGTTTACCAAATCCATAACATAAATGGAAACAAGCATCAAGATCCAACCTCTTTAAATTCACTAGTGAGTGCATCCCTTCCTATAATACCATTTGACACGGTAACAATAATCGGAATGTTGCATCCCAGGGTCTTTCTTATCTGCATAAGAGACAGACCAAAGTCAGCGGTGCAAAACAAACAATGCTTCCACCACAAAAACCAGAAGAGATTTTTTAATCCCATACAAGATGCATTATCTTCTCCAAGTCAAATCCACTTCCAACATTGACAATGGCAAAATGAGGCCGAATCGGCTCACACAGAACCTTCTGAAGAACATCATCTACAGCTTCCTGTTAGTATGAAGCACACATTGGTAATCAACTTCAAAAATATTCAACTCACACTATTCCATACCATTCATTTAAGAATCTCAACACATGCACACAAACATCGTTTCTGTCGAAACACAGACCAAATTTTTTCACATTTGATGATAAATTTGAGTTATCAAAAAGATAAATAATAAGGGTAAATGCTCAAATTGGTGACTCAAAAAAAATGCTAGGCATAAAATTAGTCCTTATCATAAATTCAAGCACTAAATTCATTTCCATATATATCACCAATTTGAGGGCAAAATGCAATCTTCCTAAGTTCGTCAGAACATAACATGTATCGTTTTCAGCACAAATTCGAAAATTTTACTCCAAAAACAAGCTGACAGAATCATGAAGCTCCATTTCCATTTTCAATTAACCCTAGCTTTTAAGAAATGTTTTGATTCGGGGGAAATAGGTGAAACTCACGGAAAGTGAAGGATTGAGAGAAAGAGCAGAAGAGAGCTTTGGACGAGTAAGGATTCGATTGCAGACAGAGCTCCATGATTTGCTGACGCAAGCAGCGGAAGCGAACCAACGAGCCGGGAGCCTCGCCAGAATGTTCTGGAGAAGGTCCTCGTTCACCGAACCGAAACTTCCACCGTTCCCGGTGACGTTAGCGTCATTCGAAAGTTCCGCCTTCTTGCTCTGTCTCGATGTCGATGTCGACGGTGACGGTGAGTCCTCCATGCGGTGGTTCAATTTTGGGTCAAGGAAGAAGGAACGAACAACATGATCTAATTTTTCAGACTTTATTTTTTATTTTTTTATTTTTCTTTTCTGATCTGATTTTTTCTTAAATTTTTTTTTTCCAAAAATATTTTAGCCAATGAGTAATAGCTCAAATGGCATAGTCTTCTTATACTTAATTAAGAGGTTGTGGGTTCGAGTCTCCTATCTTTGGTAAAAAAAAAATGTAAAATATTTTAGGACTTTTGAATTGTTTCTTTTTTTGGGACATGGGCTAAGCTCTTCTCGTATCAGACAGCAAGCACGTGGAAGAAGAAAATGACGAGAGGGGGAGATTTTGGGCTTTGATTTTTGAATGATGCCCAATAATGTAAATGACAAGATAGGTTTTTATTTAGTGAAATTAAAAAAATTCGTCCCAACTCCGAACAATTCAGCCCAACAAAAAGAGTTTCAAATAACTGTTTTTTTGTTTTAAATTTCAGTAAACCAATTTAGTCAAGTGGTCAATTTACTTGTTAGTTTAAATAAATGTCAGAAGTTTAAATTCTGTTTTATACATATAGGCATGCAGTAACCTATTAATCAGTAACATACCCTTAATTAAAATTTAAATCCCTAACAGATTAGTCATTAACCTATTAGAACAAGGGATATGACCAACCAAAAAAAAATCACAAAATAACACTCAAAAAAAATTTTTCTACATTCTAAAGAATCCATTACTATCAGTCAAAGATTTCTTATCGTTTATGGTCAATTAGTACGTTCTTTTGGGTGATTGGGTTTTACAATTTATTCCTAAAACTTAAAACATTTATAATGATTCATATGAATAAATTAACATCACCTATTAAAGCATAAATCGATATAGATATGCATGTGAATTTATAAATTGGTCAATAAATTAAACACAAAGATTCCTAGCGATTTATGAAACAATTTACCAACTAAAACACATAAATCGTGTTAGGTTGAAAAGTTCCACAATTTCTTTTAATGATTTAAGAAGTATATAAAAAAAAAAAGAACTTTGCAATTCAAAAAAGATAAAATATGTTTTTAATCTTTGAAATCTTTGAAAAAATTTTAACAATATTTTCTAATATTTGATTTGATTTAATTTTATTCTTAACATTTAAAATAAATTTTAAGTTATTAGAACGTGGTTAGTTGCTATCCCGTAATAATCTCATCAAATCCAAAATCAAATTAGATAGATCTCAAATATTTTTGAGTTCCTTTAATTTAATCGAATTCGAATCCTTTCAAATTCAAACCCTATAGAGGATCAACTATATATATGTATAGTATACATTCATAGAAAAAATAAATAGAAAACACCATGAAAGGGTTCCAACAAAAAAGAAGGGAAACACAAAATCTTGAGCAGATTTACAAGAAGCTGGAACAAGATTGGCACGCCATGAAGCAAAATTCTAACTCATTGAAAAAATCATTGAGCAGTTACAATCACTATTCTTCTGATTTAACGGAAGAACAAGGATATGGGTATGTTTCTAATTTTTCAAGAAAAAACACGTGTGAGCTTCAACGTGAAGCCGAGAAAGATTATTGCAACTTCGACCCGATCATCGTGTCGAGGGACAATGACATTGAAGCGCGTGAGGCGATCCATGAGCGCGTGGAGGCTATTGAAAGTGGCAAATTGAAGTGTAACATGCCTTTGTTCAATTTAGAAGAAGATGATGTTGAAATTTTTGAAGATGTGGATTCGAGTCCTTTTTGTATCGACGAAATTAGGTCAAATTTTTGTGATTATGATAATAACGAGTATAAAAAATGTTGCCCTAATAATCGTTACGCCATAAATGGAGGTTGTTATTGCAGTTGTGATCAGTCGTCGTCGTCGGTGTCTTCGTCGTCGGCTTACAATGCTGACGTGGACAATGAAGAGGCAGTTAGAGCGATGGTGGATATTGCGGCTAGGGTTTTGGAGATGAGACTTGCTAGGGTTGAGAATAGGAGAAAAAGGAAGAGGATGTTTGCTAGTATTTTTTGTTGGTTTATTGCTTTTTCTTTTCTTGTGATTTATATGTTTGTAATTTATGTTGGAATTGGTGTTGGTGAAGTGGGTTTAGTCCCAACATGAATTTTCATCAAGTATACATCTTTAATTCATTTTTTTTATTGAAGATATAGGAAGACTTGAATCCGTTGAGTATGGAAAGATTATGTCATTTGAGTTATAACTCGTTGACTAATTCTTTTTTGTTATTATAAGGATGATTAAGGACATTGATAGTTTAATACTTATATATTGTCATATGAATATAATTTTCATCCAACCAGTTTTTATAATGTGTTGTCCAATTAATTTTTGTGTATGCAGAGGGATCACTTTAACTATGAACGCCATTGACATGATTATATTAGTTTTTGGATATTTACTTATTTTACTTGGATATCATCATATCTTGTTATTAACAATAATATGTATCCTTTGGTTTATCACATGTTTGACTCATTCGTCAAAAAAACAAATACAAAGATTTAAATTCTACTCTGTGAAACACAGTAAGTAATTTATGACTATCATCAAACTTTTAAATTAAAAATAAATAAATAAATACATCATTAATTTTTTAACCTATAAACATTTAAATTCCTAACGATTTGAAAATATATTTAAATTTCGAACTTTTTTAAATCTTTCATAGTATTGGCCTGACCGATGTACATATGCAGATATGTATTTTTAAATTCTCAAATATATAAATGCCTGCGGATTAAAAGGTCAATGATTTATTTGTCATTTTCTCTTAAATTAATTTCTAACTTAGATAATTTTGCATAACTTTAGTTTTTAAAAAAAAACTCTTATTTTTTATTTTTTACTGGTATTTCTTTATCTACAAGCTAAGGACTAATCTGTTGCGGATCTGAGCTCTATTTAAGAGTTTACCAACGGGTTGCTGCATGTAGGTGAAATTCAAATTTTTTATACTTAGCTTGTTTAAATAGACTAGTAAATTAACTACTAAACCAACTCAACTCAACTTGATTAAAAGATTAAACTCTTAGTCAAATACACTTTTGTCACTTCCCTTTTATTTTATATAAATGGAATTTAGACTGAAAACCCAATCACCACCACAATTTTTTTTTGGGTCAGTGGATTAAACAATCTCCAATTTTAGACGTCTAAGGTAGCGTTTGTTTTGAGATACTGAGACAGAGACTGAGAGACTGAGACTCAGTATCATGTTTGTTAGTTCAGAGACTGATATTAAAATTTTTGTCTCTGTCTCTAAAATTTCAGTATTTCAGTACCTCCAAAAAGTAGGGACACAGGGGACTGAGATTTTTAGAGATGGAGACTGAAACTTTAATAACATTTTATAACTAAAATACTTTCATTTCAATTAATTAATTCCAATTTTACCCTTTATGCAAATTAAATTAGAGTTTCATTCTTGTTTCAATTCCTGTCTTCCATTTTGCACCAAACAGAATACTGAGATTTATTTCAATCCCTGTCTCTTAGTCTCTGTCTCTCAGTCTCAGTCTTTCCGTCTCTGTCTCTCTACCAAACGCTACCTAATGGATTGAACAACTCCCAATTCTAAGTATGCAATACATGCACACACTCCTCACATATTTACCAAATTTTCTCCTCAATTACAATTTCTACAATTTAAACCCTAGCCCTTTTTTTTTTTTTTGGACGTGACCCTAGACCTTTGATCACCACCACAATTTAGATAGTGTTTTTGGTTGGCCCAAAAGCAAGTAACAGGGTCCATTCTTCTTCAAACTGGATTAAGAAATCCAAACCCAAACGCAAACAAAAATACGAGTTATATAGAAGAATAGTTGAAAAAAAAATGGAAAATATATCCGCTACAAAAATAACAAGAGGGTGGGCCGTCGCTAAAAGTAAGTAATTGTGGATTAGCGATGTCCATATATCTGTTGCTAGAAACTAACAACTAATTGTGTAATTCTCTGCTACTGTGGTTATATTTCTCGTTGTGATGCACAACATTAGTTAAGTGTATTAAAATTATTCTAAATACACGTTAACTCCATCTAAAATATTATTGAAAGACAAAATTAAAAATATCAGGCGAACTCAACAGAGTCAGTTATAGTGATTCCGTTACTATGAAAAAATATGCTAAACGTGCTCAATTGGGTGAAATTTTTGAATTAGATCGTGCCACTTTAAAATTAGATGGTATTTTTCGTAGCAGTCCAAGGGGTTGGTTTATTTTTGGACATGCTTCGTTTGCTCTTTTCTTCTTTTAAAATAGATGTGATACAAATAAAAAACATTAATAACAAAATTTAATGAATTGAAAACGTTAGAAAGACAATTGAATAAAATTAAATATTAAGAATAATTTTGAATAAAAATAAAAACATCAAAGACAAAAAATAAACTTTATTTATATATATTTAATTAGTTTTTTTGTGGGCTTCAATTTTTATCATTTGTCACTTGTCAAATACCCACTCCATTAAATTTTGTACCAGCTTTTCTTCTAGCTAACAACCGAATTTTTGAAGCTAATATATCCACCTCACATCACATACCAACATCCTAACCTAAATTATTATGGCCTTCATTCTACCTAGATTGTTTTGTAGAAGTGGATGAAGGTGAAGGGACACTACTAAGTTCTTGTCACCGCTAAGGTATAAAGTAAATTTTAGCAAAATATAATAATGATTATGTCCGCCAAAAACGACCTCATGCATGTACGTGAAAAAAAAAATCTTATCTTTTAGAAACTGTTACCAGAAAATTCTTACCCTTGTCATACTCCTTTTATGTTACATCGTCCATCAATAATTGAGACTTGCTGTGAAAAACTTTTGAATTATAATTATGAAAGTTGATTAATAATTACATTCCATGTTGATGATGGGAGCTCATCAATAACGTTGTGTTTGGTTCTGAAAATAGAATAAAATAAAATATTGAGACAAGATATAAAGAATATATTAAAAACAAGATATAAAAGATAGAGGCACAAAAATTAGTACTTTTATATTTTGTTTGATAATAAATTATAACAAATTATGAAAATTTAATTTATTATCATTTTTTCATTCAAAAAAATTGAAAAGAAAAATATAATAATAAAAAATATAATTATAAAAAATTAACAAAAATAATAAAAAATAAAAAATAAATTGTATCATTTGTTAGTGTCTCTGGTGTCCTTTCTGTAATGATGGACACAAAATACACTAATTCAGTGTCTTTGGACACAATATCTCTATCTATGTCTATCTCTCATCTGTCAAACATATGGGTGGCAATGGGTAGGGTAGGGTAAGGTTTGGATCCAATCCTAACTCTACCCGCGGGTTGAAATTTTTATATAAATTCAACCCTACCCTACCCGCGGGTTGGGATATTATCCGCTCTTAACTCGCGGGTACCCGACCCTATCCACGGGTTACAAAAAATATATAACATTATTATATAACTTGATGATAATTTAAAATAGAACTGATTTTTATGTAAAAAAAAAATATTAAATTATCAATTAATGATTTTCTTTTAGTGGTTAAGGATCTTTTGCATTTAGTGAGAGGTCTTGAATTCAAAAGATTGAAAAAAATATAATTATAAAAAATTAATAAAAATAATAAAAAAATAAAAAATAAGTTGTTTCTTGTTAGTAATTTTGTATTTTTTCTGTCATGATAGATACAAAATATTCTAATTTAGTATTTTTGAATAGGTTTAATTACTTTGTTGGTTCTATAGTTTTACAAAATTTGTAATTAGGTTCCTGTATTTTTTTTTTCTTTTAATTGGATCCTTGCACAAAAATTCTTTTTTAATTGGATCCCTATACTTTTTTTTTCTTTTATTTTGGTCTCTGCACTATTTTTTTTTTAGTTAGGTCCCTATAAAATTAAGCCACTTACTGTCAAGAGGGACCTAATTAAAAAAAATTGGTGCAGCGACTCAATTAAAAAAAATATAGGAACCTAATTAAAAATTTCGCAAAACTATAGAAACCAACAGAATAATTAAACCTTTTGAATACAATGTCTATATTCATATCTTATCTGTTAAATAAAATTTTATGTCTGAATATCCTGTATCAATAAACAAATACATCTTAAGGGTACCAAAGAACTATTTAAAGGTGGAAGAAAAATAGCTACTACATTTTTAGTCACAATTATTGTTTCAAATTTCAATATGTTATCAAGATAAATTTCTCCATTACTAATAAGAAATCAAAATAACTACCTTTAGGCATGCTAATAAATTGCTTTTTCACTAATAGTATTCCATTAGTATATATACATACATATGGGTGTAATATTATTATCGAATACGTACTTTACATATGGGTTTAATATTACTAAAAAATATTCCATAAACACATTAATAATATAAATATAAAAATTATAATCATATTCATATCCAATTCTAAAAATAACACTAGATAAAAATAATAAATTTAAACTTGACAAAATATAATTTAAATTTGGATTTTGTACCCGGACAATTCAGTGGGCTTGATTCAAAGCAATCACCAAGTTATTCAAATAATTAATGCAGGGGTAATTAATAGTAAAATAATAAAAAATAAAGTAAATGTCGTTTTCGATCTTTAATTATTTGGTCGATAGACTTTCCATTTTCTAAGAAATTTAAACACCTAAATTAGTTTCTATCTATTTTGATATATGTACGTTTCGGTCTTTGGTTAAGAATCGAAAAAGGCATTTACTTAAAATAGATAGAGACCGGAACGTACATAAATCAAAATAGATAAAAACCGATTTAAGTATTTAGATTTTTTAAAAAATAGAAAGTCCATCAGGCAAATAATTAGAGATCGAAAAAACCATTTACTCTAAAGAATAATACTACGTCCTGAGTAGCTAAATAAGAATTGATGATGAGTACTTAGTCAGGAAAATAAATTGAAACTCATAAACGTCAAGATCTTTAATATAATTGACAATCATGATTCAAAGGGACTTCTACAATTGAGTTAGGTTCATCACCTAATTAAATTTCTGTGGCTGCGTTGCCTTTGTCTACAAAGACACTGAGAGAGCAGAAATATAAAGATATAAAATTATATTTTATAGATAAAATATAAATAAAAATATTATATTTAAAAATATTAAATTAAAATTATTTTGTATTTATTTTAATAAAATATTAATAAAAAATATTATTTATTATTCATTATTATTATATATTTTTTTAATTTTTTAAATTAAAAAAATGAAAATAAATTTAATTTTTATAATTTATTTTAATTTATTATTAAATAAAATATAAAAATATTTATTTTTGTATTTTTATTTTTTATATTTTATTTTTAGTATTTTATCTTATCCTATTCTGGTAACCAAATGCAACAAATGTAATCATTGTTGTGAGGACAAATTAAATTAAATAGACATTCACCCACCCATCACAATCACATCCTTGCAACAAATGCCCTCTAAACTTAAACCTACCTAAGCTCCCTTTTTCTGTATTCCAAAAGTAACATGAACAAACAAAACAATAAATTAAACTTTTATTTATTTATTTATCTATACCCAAAAGACTTTTAAAATGTAATTCACCTCCAAACTTTAACTGTTAAAATACATAATATAACCATCATTCTTCTCATAATTTATTAGTATCAAAATATTATCTATATTTAAACTATTTATCCATACCATACTGATCATTTTGCCATTGTGATATTTTCCTGTTTATTTTGAAAAGCCAATAATGTGGTCAGCATTAACAGTATTTGTACGTAGTTTTTTCAAAAATAAACCAAAATATCACTAAATTTCTATAAATAGTCACTACTAGAAAAAATACTTTTAACGATTATTTATTTTATTTTTAGTAGCGATAAAAATAAATGCTAATAATATATTTATCGATAATTAAACATTATTTATCTTATGTTTTGTCACTAAAATTTTTAGCTGTAATTATACAATTATCAATAAAAATATTTTTTAGAATAATTTTGGTTTTTTGTTTTTTTAATATGTTTAACATAGATGAAGAACAATTTTGATTTTTTTTTAATATGTTTTTGCTTTGTTGTTTCAATTATTTGAAACTATAAAATTAGGATTAATTGAATTCTAAAATTTGATTAATTTAAAAGGGTATTTTTGTCTAATCAAATAAAGGAAGGATGTTTAAGTCTTTTTATAAAATTAAATAAATAAATGTTTTTTATTTTTATTTAATTAAAATGGTGTTTTAGTAAAAATGGTGATATACTATATATTTAAAAAAGAAAAAATTAAATATTGACGTGGAAAATAAATTCCACATGTCTTATTGTTATTTGTCCATATTTTAAACGCATCGATACGTATGCATTTATCATCGTACCGTAACAAACACCTAAAAATATTGTTATATAAGAATTGGTACAGAATAATTATGATTTTTTTTTAATTTCTATGAAATTTAAACTAAATCAAATATTTAAATAGTACCATTAAAATTAAAAAGTGCAATCCATCTAATACTTTTTCAATAAATACAACGTAACACTAAAATTTTTAATTCAGTTTGGCTTTTTTAAATAATTATAATTAAAATTAAGATCTATGTTACAAATCTAGCTAATCTAATTTTAGTATAACACACACCACTTCAAAGGTTTAAGTTTCCGCGGCAAGAGTGGTCAAAATGGTCAGTAAGAGAAAAGTTTACAACAGTATTTCCCACTTTGCTGGGCTCACTACTCTCATAACTAATGTGATTCACAAACTCAATAATTGTTCAGGAAGAATATAATGCACTTTAAAATTCATAAAAGTTACATAAGCGTTATATATTAATAAATAATAAAAGTTGATCACAAGACAAAAAGGATAAGCTTAAACTAAATATATGTTAGGTAAATATATCTCTAGAATCTATACATACACGTGGGTTCATCATATTCATATACATGTTCCCATCGTTCTAACTTCTTTGTCTACATATCTTAGCCAGGACCCAAGTCTAGCAGTAATTTGTTGTGCACCACAATTTTAAAATTTAACAATGTTTTATGTTTTTATCCTGAGCATAAAGGAAAACATGGGAGACAAGATAAATGGTTCTACTAAGTACTATCTCACTCTCTGTCGCAGGGTACCACATGTGATGTGCCCTTTCCTCCTTTAGTAGATAAGGCTTTCCATACTTGGAACTCGCCTAATTTTAATTTCGGTCTACATAATTTCATAAAATAAAATAACTATATCTCCATATTATAAGATCCAATTTTGATTTTTGTTAGATGAAAAAATTAGTAAAGTATATAATTAAGATCCAAAATTATTAAAACAACTGGCTTAATAAGAGTTTACTCGCTATAAACAATTATCTTTTGTTTTTGGTTCTTAATTTTTTATCTAATAAAATTTAAAATGTTGTCTATTTTAGTTTTTATTGTTAATTTGTTTTGTTCAATTGGACATTAGTTGTTTTATATTTTGTCGTTAAAAGATTTTAGCGGCAATTACATAATTATTAGCAAAGACCTTTTTAATAGTTACAAAAAGTATATAATTATAATTATAAGATATAATAACAATGAATAATTATTAATTATTGTGAAAATATAAATTAAATAAGACATATAGTAGCTATTATATTATTGTCATAAAAAATATAATTATCACTAAATTTGTTGTAGGTTGTAGTGAGTTTGGAAGTCACACAAAATTATCCCTTTTGCATAACAAGAGAATTTAAAATTAATTTATAATATAATATAGC
>NC_029792.2:129016459-129016818 GCF_000816755.2 Arachis ipaensis | reverse complement strand
ATATTTATCATCTTAATTAATTTAATCTTTATTATTTTTATACATATTTAATAAATAAAAAAATGAGTGGTTATTGAGATACACTAGTATAAATAATTGGCTGGCCATGATTTATATGCAAATAACTGTTTTTGTCGTCCTGGGTTGACTCAACATATATATATAACTCTTCTTCAGCACAATGCTAATCCCAACCCAATACTTGTGAAATTTCGACCCAATAATAAAAATATTTAAGCTTGTTTATGATTATTTATAGTGAGGGTATAGTATTCATGTTGCTCCAAAAGCAGATAAAAAGCTGATTGGTATATTCATAAATGATAATATCCATCACAAATGATGCTTGAATACGGGAC
>NC_029792.2:129011651-129016434 GCF_000816755.2 Arachis ipaensis | reverse complement strand
TTTTAATTATGTAAATATTTAAAATATTTTTATTTTAATAAATAATAATATATATTATTTTTAAACTCTTTTAAAAAATACATATTAAGAATAAGGCTGAATATATATATTGACACGTGATGCACTACAACAGGAACGAAGAACTGCACCGGAAAATTGGGGGCCTTTCACCTTGTCCCCGCAAAACAAGAATGCGGAAAAAGGATTCTTTCGTGTGCCGCAATATTAGCGGCGATTGCTTAGTGAAATGCCGCTAGGTGAGAATCTACTCATAACTCAATTTTTTTACCCTTTTTTATCTTATAACCTTTAATTAATTCCTCCCCAAATTTACTAAAACCCGCGAAGAGTCCTTGGAAGCGCGCAAACACTGCCAGCGTTGCTCTACCGCGCTACTGCTGCTGATCCATCGTCCTCTGGCTGCCGTCGACCCTTTGCCTCATCCACAGTTCCTAAAACCCATACTCCCTCATCCAAGGTGTGCGACATCCCTAACCTCTGCTCCACCCTGGACCCATCAACAAAATGACTGTATTTGTTAATTTGTGTCTGTAGGAAAGAATTGAGGAGATTAAGCAATAGGATGAGTCTTCTAGAGTGTTGTCTCAAAATGATTCAATTATTCAGGTTTTCGGAAAAGAGAAACCGAGTAGAATACGTGGTTTCAAACCAACTCCTAGTCAACTATTCGGTCCGAATTCACATGCGACAGGCAACGGAGTCCAAGTAGAGGAGATACAAAGAAAGCTGCTTGAACTGCAGCCAAAGCTGGAAGGCAAGAAGTTGAAGAGGAAGGCGATGGAGGATGAGGGAGCAACAGAGAAAAAAAAGAGGCAGGCGATGGAGAGTGCACTGATTTATCTATTTCTACGGCAGGGTGAGGAGCTGCCACCAGGCATCACTGCAGGGCTGAGATCCGTGGAATGATAGAGTGAAAATTAGTATATTAAGATTGGAGATATTTTGGATTGAAGCAAACATTTTTTTGAATTAGACTATGCAATTCTTTGCGGGAGATTTGTTTTCTTCGTATTTTCATGAATATATTATTTTATTTCACAGATAATTTTTTTGTTTTTTATACAAGTTTAGATTCTAAGGTTAAAAATATTAACTCTTAAAATAATAAAAAATCTAAAAAGAAAAAAATAGTTCTATAATATTTTAAAAAAATTCTATGATCTTTTTACGAAAACCCAAATTTTCTTTTTTTTTTTAATTAATTTTTCTTAATTTAGCAGCGGTTTTTAACCGCCGAAAAGTGTCTCTAAATTTGAAAAGTCTGTTCGATATTACGGCGGTTTACAACTGTCGGTAACTATGTCCGAAACCATTTCACCGGTTTGCGGCGGTTAATACATGTCAACTTGAGAACGTCAAAGTAAATAGCGACGGTTTTGGAACCGCCAGTAAACATGCTAAAAATCGTGTCACTCGCATTTAACGGCGGTTTTCTGAATGATTGCCGTAAAATAGTGATTTAGCGGTAGTTATATTAGCGGTTGCTGGAATCCGCCGCCAAACCTAATCCCGACATCCATAACCATGGCGTTCCAGTGAGCTGCCGGCCTTTGATTTTGCGGCAATTTAAAACTGTCGCTAATCATAAAAAAATTGCCGGTATTTTGCGCCTCACTTGCAGTGATAATATTTAAATGTATTTAAAAGAAATTATTAAAAATAATTAAATACAATAAGTTTATATATCAAAGAAATATCAATAAATATTATATTTAAAATATATTTAATATACAAATACAATAACTCAATACAAATACAATAACTCAATTAAATAACTCAATACAAATACGATAACTCAATGAAATATTCATCCTTCATGGTAATCCTATCATATCGGATTCTTTTTCCTAAAGAGATAAGTACTTATCAATATTACTATGTAAGCGATGAAACATGTACATACAGACAAATCATTAGTACGTAGGATTCGATTTGCTGAATTAGCCCGCTTGTGATTTCTCTGTACCTCTTTGTTCTGTTTCCTTTGGGGTTCGTGATTATTATTATAGTAGTACTGAACCTTATGCATGCTAATCTTGCAACTTGGTTATATGTACACACACATGTATATAGCTTTGATATCATAAATGTATTAATACGTGCTTCAAATGTTCGTGATACGAAGAGTTTAAGTATTATTTAGAAGATATTAGTTTATATTTTTAGAATATTTTTATTTAATTTAATATATTTTAATTTTATTTATTTAATTACTAGATTGAGCCTTATGTTTATAGGCTTAGGGCTTTCTATATTTTAATCTAATAAGAGGTTATAAATACATCATAAACTAGGATAGTCGTAGTATAGAATGATTTAGAGGTTTAAAAATTCCTTTTTTGGTTTCGTGATGAAACCATGGTGTGGACAATTGAAGTTGAGAATTTCCTCTTTTATTACATCGGGGAATTGGGTAGAAGGTTGATGAGTTTCTTCGATTCAATTTTTAAACTATGGCGTTGACAAGTTAGGTTGAAGAGTCCCTTTCTTATTGCGTTAAGAAATTGAATAGAAAATAAAGTGATTCTCTTTGTATTTAATTTCAACCTATTCTTTTGTTTTTATTTCAATGTTAATGTATCTTTTCTATTCAATTTTAATTATTGTCTTGTTTATCTTTTTATTTCTTTATCACTTACCTTTAAAGCTGAACTGACTATATATATCCAAGTAAAATTTACGTGCGTCGGCATTGGTTGGTAGAATAATTTAAGACACAAACTATTCATAAGTTCAAATCATAGCAATGTATGCAAAATGATTAATTTTTATTTTTTATTTTTGTTATTATTACTTTCTATCTTTTCCCTCCGTTTCTTACGGTTAATCATCAACACCATTGTTTTTATTTGACTATGCTGACTATAAAGATAAGTGTATATGCACTAATAAAAAGGCAATGACAAAGGAAACACCATAACGATTTTTGGACAGATAAGGTTTTTACATTTTCCTTTGTTTTCTTTTGTTTTTTGTTTTTTATTTATCAATACAAGCATTTTAATAAGAGGGGGATTGAATCTAATCTGTGGGTGGGTCAGTTCAGTGAAACAAACGTGAAATAAAAAACACATCACTTGGGGTGAGTATTACCCGTCCGAATCCGAACCGAACTAATTAAATTGGTTCTAAAACCAACGGTTAATCGGGTCCAATCTAAATCAAATCAATGGTTTTTGTTAGTAATCGGTTCGGATATCGGTTTTGGGGGTACGGAACCCGAACCAACCCGCGAATCCGATTATATATTAATTAAATAAAAAAATAAAAAAATATATATGACTTTTTCATTAGACAATGATTATTCATTATTAATATGTTTGTATTTTAATGAGTTTAGTTTTTAATGTATTTGGTGTTTAACATGTTTGTATTATTTCTATTGATGTTACAAGTGTATTTGTTGAATTTTTAAGATAAAAATTTGGTTTTTTTTTAATTTCAAAGTCATCGGGTATCCAATTACTCGAACCGAACCAATACGTTCTTAATCGGTTTGGTTTGATTCGGATACATATACAAAAAAATACAAATCCGAACCAAACCGAACCAATTACATTTTGATCGGTTCGATTCTAATTTTACCATAAACCCAAACCAAATCGACCCATGCTCATCCCTATACATCACTTGTGTTTGATCTTTGATGTTTTGAAATTGAAATGTGTTATTTATTTATTTATTTATTTTTAGTAGTAATTATTATTGTACCTTTGTTGAATATTTGGACTATATATGGAGTAAGATGAGGTGGGCATGGCTTGCAGTGGAACAGATTGATTCTGTTGGTTTCCCAAGGAGGAATATTGTAAATATATATATCATTATTTTTGTGTTTTATTTATTTAATTTTAAGACTTTAGTTTTATTAAAAATGAAAAAAAATTAAAAAAATATATTTGTTACTTTTTCTAGCTACAAAAGATTTTGAAGGTTAAAATAGAAATTAAAACAAGCTCCTGACTTTTTATCTATTATAGTGACACTCACCATAGAAACCTAACACTTATTAAAGTTAGAATGGTGTTTCCTTTTTCATTTTGATATTCTCTGTTATGAAAGAAATGTAGAAACAATAAAAATAATATTTTTTTCCTTTTTATTCATAAAATCCTAAAATTAAAATAATTAAAAACAAAATTTTAATTATGAAATTAATTATTTTAATTAATTTCAATTAATTTTTCAGTCTCGTTATATATTTAAACATTTTTGTCAACTAAGTTGGTCTAAATTCAACAAAACCACTCATAAGCTTGCGTGTAAATCACACATTTCTTTTTTTTTCACGTGAAAAATAGTACAAAAAATTTTTAATCATGCCACAAGACTTTTTTAACTTTGACATTGAAAATTCTTAATTTTGACACTACAATTTTTTAACCAAAACTTCAGCTTTTTATTCTTTTTCCTTTTTCAAACAGAATTTACATGTTTTTATTTATAAAGTTACATGTTTTTTCTTCAAACTTTTTTGTTTATTGTTAAAAAGGATAAACAAAAAAAATAAATGTTGCATAATTCTTTTATTTTATTCGTCATTTTTTTGTTTGATTTTTTTTTATTTTTGTTCTTATTCTTCTTAGAGGATGAAACAAGAAGAATTATGAGAATGTAAAAGAAAAAAAAGAAAGAAGAGGAGGAGGAAGGAAAATTTAGAAAAAGAAAAAAATAGAAAAATAGCCGCAAAAATTATTAACTACAATACGCTTTGATACTAAAATTTTTTAACTGTAACATAAGAATTTTCAATAAGGTTATG
>NC_029792.2:129010117-129011569 GCF_000816755.2 Arachis ipaensis | reverse complement strand
TGTATTTTGTATTTTTTTCTCGTTTTATTTTTGTTGTTGTTGTTTTTTATTCTTACTTCTTCTATTTTGTTATGATTTTTTGTTTTTTTTTTTGTTTTTGTTCTTTTTAGAGAAAGAGAAAAAGAGAACAAAAAAGAAGAAAAAGATGATAATAATGAAGATAAGAAATGAGAAAGAAAAAAAATTAAAGACGTAGAAGAAGATGACGACGCATAACGTACGTAAAATTGTTATATAAGTTTTCATTTCAGCCGAAATAAAAATGGCAAGTAGGTTTTTTTTTTAAGTGTCTAAAAAGAAAGGAACAAAAAGCACCATGAATGGCTAACCAGGTCAGTAACTTAGATTTTTTCAAACTGTTCATTCGCCACAGATACTTCCAGCTCTGCCCCTCGTACTAGTGAATCCTTCTTCCTCAACAGCCACAAATATACATTTCTGGTTAAATAAGATTTGTTGGAGCACTCCGTCCAAACCCATTATGGTTTTGCTGAGAGCTGGCTAGAGAAGGTGGTACTTTGAAACATATGAAGAACTTATTCTAGTAAAAGCGTTGCAATCCGTTCCAACAACCATGCATATTATTTTAAAGATAGAAAAGTGCTAGGGAGCCAGCAGATTATGTGATTTATAAGCATTAATTAGTCATTAATAATATTTTTAATTGTGTGAGATTACATCGAATGATATAAGATTACTTAAATTTTTTTTATGATTAAGTGTTAGTCAGAATTTAATAAAAATGTTAGTTTCTAAATTTTTCCTATTTTAAATATCTCTAATTTTTAATTAATATCAGAGATGTGCACAAAAGAAAATAATCACAATTTTTTTTATCTGGGTGCCAAAGATCTTACCAGACTAATTGTTCTATACTACCAGGATTTTAAGCTAATCCTTCTTGAAGACTCTGAATCACTGTCACAATATTCCTCCAATAATATGATGCATTTTTTGGAACAGATAAATTAAAGTTCAAAGACTGATTGATATATTTATTAAGCATAATTTAAACCCATAGCTTGTCTTGATAGTTTATTATTTGTCACACTAATTTTTTTTATCATAGTAACATTAACTAAAAAAAAAAATCACCAACGTAAACCACCAAAATTTCTTAGAGTAATTAATAACTTCCAATGAGTAAGGAAAAGATACCTTCCATCATTGTTACCCTTCCAAAAAATTTAGCGAATGAGAAAAGGCACATAGGTTTGAGATATATTATTTTGGATTAATCTTTACATACAAGCCTTTTCACTATACAAGTTATACAAGTTTTGAAAATTTTTAATTCCTAAAACGCATCTCTTATGACATGTATGTTTCACGCACATCCTTAACAGATTTTTCAATCAATCAACGCACAAATATATAACTTTCTTTTTCGAAAGGATTTCGTTTCCTTTTTTGAATTCCTTCTACTTTTTCTTGTCTTCTCTTTTCATTTTC
>NC_029792.2:129007263-129009907 GCF_000816755.2 Arachis ipaensis | reverse complement strand
CTTCGCCATTTACGTAATTTTCTCTTTCTATTCTCTTTCTTCATTTTTCTCGTTTTTAATTATTTCTGAAATTAAGCTCTGAAATTATTTTGAAGATAATGAATGATTCAATTTCAGATTATCAGCTGAATCAGAGCGAAGTGGATTTTGAATTTGAATCCAATGAAGTTCTCAAGGTGTGGTTTTATTCCAATTAATAATTGAATTTGAATTTGAATCCAGTTAGTAGTTTATAATTATATAGTTGAATAATGCGTGAACCTTGTCCGTGAAATTGGCTGTTTATTATTCCTTATTTGAATTGAATCTAATGTACTAGTTCTGATGAATTTTTTGCATTTTATATCAGACGTTCGAGTGTAAATCAGGAATATTTGGGTGTATTTTAAGAAAGTTTGGGTGTATTTACAGTTTATAACTTTTCATCTCATTGAGGGTTAATTGTCTTACTCTTTTAGTTGAATTGTTTTAGTTTCTGTTTAATGATGATTCATGAATCTGATTTTTGTTATTTTTTTATGATGATTTTATAGTTCTATTTGCATTTTATAGTTTATGCTTGTTTTAATATGGTGTATTTTTGGTATATTTTGCAGCCCCTCTATGGTATTGATGAGCAGTTTGTTCTCCACATACAAGCGTTTTTCTCATACAAGTCTTTACAAGTCTTCTCCTCCTTTTATTGTTTTGAATCCAATCAAGTAGCTGAGGTGTGGTTCAATTCAGAAGAAAAAAATGTAGCATTAGAGGAAACATTTTTCTGTACAAAAATGCTATTTGTACACTAAAATCAGCCACCAATGTATTTGTGTATAAATACATATGTGGTTTAATTTATTTTCAATGTATATTTGTATTCCAGTATGTATTTTATACTGGTGGCTAATTTTAGTGTACACATAGCATAACTCATTTCTGTATTTGCACCAAATTTGGGTGTAAAACGAAGATATTTGTGTGTAACACGAAGATATTTGGGTGTATTTTAAGGAATTTTGGGTGTAGTTTTATTCTGATAAGTTCTGCATAATTTAAAACTCTTTCTCTTCTTCCTCCTCATCTTCTGCTGCTTTTTTTTTTATCATCATCACCATCTTCTTCTTCTTTATTTCTTATTCATCTTTTCCTTTTTATTTTACCTTCTCAAGTTTCTTCTTGTTTTACTCTCTTAATAAGAATAAAAAAAAAAATCAAACAAAGAAGAAGAAGAAACACATAATGCTCCAAAATTACTTGGAAAATGATAAACTTTCATTCATTTAACTAAAAGAAAGAAAGAAATAAGGAAAAGAAGAAGAAAAAAATACAGCATTAGAGGAAACATTTTTTTGTACAAAAATACTATTTGTACACTAAAATCAACTACTAAAATCAGCCACCAATGTATTTGTGTATAAATACATATGTGATTTAATTTATTTTCAATGTATATTTGTATTCCAATATATATTTTATACTAATGGCTGACTTTGGTGGCTAATTTTAGTGTACACATAGCATAACTCATTTCTGTATTTACAGCAAATTTGGGTGTAAAACGAAGATATTTCGGTGTAACACGAAGACATTTGGGTGTATTTTTATTCTGATAAGTTCTGCATAATTCAGAACTCTTCTTCTTCCTCCTCCTTATCTTCTACTGGTTCTTTTTTTTCATCATTATCACCATCTTCTTCTTCTTTTTTTTCTTATTCATCTTTTCTTTTTATTTTACCTTCTCAAGTTTCTTCTTGTTCAAACAAAGAAGAAGAAGAAACACATAATGCTGCAAAATTACTTGGAAGATGATGAACTTACATTCATTTAACTAAAAGAAAGAAAGAAATAAGGAAAAGAAGAAGAAGAAAAAAATGCAGCATTAAAGGAAATATTTTTCTGTACAAAAATGCTATTTGTACACTAAAATCAGTCACTAAAATCAACCACCAATATATTTGTGTATAAATATATGTGTGCTTTAATTTATTTTCAATGTATTATTTGTATTTCAGTATGTATTTTATACTGGTGGCTGACTTTAGTGGTTGATTTTAGTGTACATGTAACATAACTCATTTCTGTATTTGCAGCAAATCTGAGTGTAAAATGAAGATATTTGGGTGTATTTTTATTCTGATAAGTTCTGTGTAATTCAGAACTCTTCATCTTCCTCCTCCTCATTTTCTGCTGTTCTTCTTCATCTTCTTATTTCATATTCTCATAATTCTTTTTTGGAGGAAAAAATCAAACAAAGAAGAAAAAAATACATAATATTGCAAAATCAAAAGAAGAAGGAGGAGAAACACGATGATGAAGATGAAATACGCGAAGAAAAATGAGGAGAACCACAAAGAAAAAGGAGAAGAAGAAGGAAGAAGAGGAGGAGGAGAAACGCGAAGAAAAAATGACAGTTATGATTTTCATCGAGGAAGAAGAAGAAGAGTCGTTCTTAATGGTGAGGGAGCGCTTTGGAAACGTGATGCGCGTGTTAACACGCTTTTGTGGATGAGCGTAGTTTCTGTTGGGTTTGGCCCAACTTGTAAAACTTGTAAACCAAAAAGACTTGTATGTATAACATGACTGTATTATTTTAATTTGATTGAATTTTGTTAGGTAAAAGATTTGGATGTGTAACTTTTTTTATTAATATTTTAACATTATTATT
>NC_029792.2:129003573-129007172 GCF_000816755.2 Arachis ipaensis | reverse complement strand
ATTTTTATAGTTATTCAAAAGAAAAAAAAAACCAGTAAGATTCTTAACACTTAAACTCTCATTTGTACTTTGTGATTAATTTAAGTCTAACTGAAAATTTCGTGCATGTTTTATTTTTATGTATGGTACAAGAAAACATTAATATTCTAAGACACATATTAAACAAAAAATATTTTTTTAAAAAATTATACTTTGGAGTATACAAATAATAAGACATTTTTTTTATAGATATGAAGAGAAAAATGGTGTAGGTCGCAGTTATGGAGTGTATGGGTATTTTACGTAACTGTGATGTCAGGAACAAAAATCGGACCGTCCGATTTATGTTTAAATAATTAAAAAAATTTAGAATGTACAAATCGGACGGTCCGATTAGTTTAGCCAAAATTCAAATTCTCTCTCCCACATAACTCGAACTGTCCGATTAGAAGGCAAATTTTTTTTAACAAAGAAATCGGATAGTCCGATTTCTCTTTTTACTATTTCAAAACAAACTATCCCACATTCATGTCTAATACCTATATTCTTCACATCCACGCACAATACACACGCTGCTGCCATATCGAAAAAAATGAGCCAAATAATAATTGTCTTTAATTTCCAAAAATGTCCAAGACAAGTTAGACAACCTAGGGAATAGCAAACCAATGAGGAAGTGCCAAGTGGATAAAGTAAGAATTGGACACCATTGTTTCCAAGCTATGTCCTCTCTGTCGCACGTGCCTTCCCATTTTCGGCCACTTTATCTCATTATCAGGATCATGATGGAATGAGTGCATGCCCTTCATATATATCTCTTTGCTTGGAAAGATTCTACAGTGTTTTTCTTTTTTAAATTAACTTTTGTGACAATTAAATAATACGAAAGAAGAACCAATTTGAATTAGTCTCATAATTAGTAATTAGTTTGTTTAAATAGGCATTAGAATTTGAATTTTATTAATAATTTATTGATTAATAACAAATATTTATGAGCAATTATATAAATAAATTAATTGGGATTTATATTTATCTAAATTCAATAATATGTAACTAATTAGATATCTGTCCTATTTCGTTTTTATGTAAATTGCGATGGATAGCAACGGTATATTATTTAGGTATAAATTACGAGACTTCTATCGTGGTTTATGAAATGCAGCATTCGAATATATACTGTGGGATTCTATTACAGTTATGAAAATTGTTGGCTTTATATATACGAGTTGAAGGTAATTGTTAAGGAGAGAGAGAGAGAGTGTTATCTTCACAACGTCTAGTGAGGAAGATAGTTTCTTAGTCCTAGTATAAGAGAGGGTGTGAAATTTACCGACAAGGAACCCCTTGAATGTATTTATCCGTTCATTGAAAACCTTGTCAGATCTAAAATCAAGTATATTGTAGAAGTTTGGGGTATTTGGGACCAAATGGGTGAAGAAGTTATTTTAGATATCTATTCTAGTTGTGTCAATTGGTGTGAAGTATGGTACGTTTATGACAGGGTCTGATGAAGATCTGCATGTTCTATTTTATTTGTCAGAAATTTTTTTCGGAGGTCAGAACACACGAGCTGTATATGAAGTTGAAGGATGGTGTCAACAGTTATGGAGCATCAGCTCCAATTCCTCAGTCGATTGGCTTAGGGGTACTTCCAGTTTGATGCATGTAGCTGCACCGACTTGTCCGATCGTTGCATCCCTATCCGTTGCGGTTTATTTGAATTGTGCGGATGAAGATGGTTGTGTAACATTGGAGAATCATTCGTTCCAGTAGTTTGCAGTTGAGATGGCTAATTCTCCTGTCATGATTCCTGATTGTGTAGGTGACGGTGAACCTGATCGAGTTGAAAATGCAATGAGCGAGGATGATTCGAATGGAAAGCCTATCGATATAATTGGGGACAGTGACGAAGATACAAGGAGCAATCTACGTACACAGCAGGGCCCATCAACTTCCGAAACACAACAGCATCCTCCACACTTTTCAACCCTGAACTTGGAAGTTTTAGGGCAACAGCCGAATGTAGATGCTGTCTTTAGTGGTCAAGGATTGCCTCATGGAACTACTCCTACAAAATTTCAGATTGGACAATCATTCCAGAATAAAGAGAAAGTTGTGTTGAGTGTGAAGGATCATAACATCCATAGAGGAGTTGAGTACAGGGTGTTAGAATCAGATCATCTTAAGTACCATGAAAAATGCAAGAAACTCGAGAAAGGTTGCACATAGTTGAACACTACGTCAACGAATGGATACTTGAGAGGTTAGACGGTATAATGGTTTGCACACTTGCTTAGCTACATCTATTTCAAGCGATCACCAGCAACTTGATTATCACGTCATCTGTGCGAGAATCGTTCCGTTGGTTAGAGCGGATGCTGCGATTACGATAAAGGTGTTGCAGGAAGCAATAGAGCAATTTACGATTTCAGGCCTACCTATAGGAAGGTTTGGATGGCGAAGCAGAAGGCAATAACACAGATCTATGGAGATTGAGAAGAGTCCTACAGTGAGTTACCACATTGGATACTTGGAGTCCAGTTCACCATACTTGGAACCATTACAGTGTTGAAAACTTCTCCAGTTAGAGTTGGGAAACAGGTTTAGGTCTTTCGACATTGCAAGTCATTAGTTAGCGTTGCCTCTCAATGAATGCACTCACCAGAGACTCATCCACCCAAAATCAATGACTGTTCAGCCTCGTCAAGTGATACAAATTCGTAATTTTAAAATAAGGTATAATCCGCTCATGTAGAAGCATATTTTGTTGTCTCCTAACACCAATAATGCACCTAATTGACTGCATCATGCAAAAAAAATTAATTTAATACTAATTAAATTTTAACAAAAAAAGACTAATACTTTAATTATTTTTAAATTAAATAATTAACAGATAAAAGACGAATACATGCATGCACAAAAAAATTAAACCGTACCTAAAAATACCAAAAATTGAATTAATTTTGAATTAAATAAGTCATAGCTAAAAGAGTAACACATTAATTACAAAAAAAAAAAATTTAATTTGTACTAATTAAATTTTAACAGATAAATCATTAATACTTAAACTATTCATAAATTAAACACTTCAAAGATAAAGGTTTACACATCAATTAACTGAAAAAGTAATTCGATACTAATCAAATTTTAAGAGATAAATCACTAACACATAAATTATTTATAAAATAAACAATTCAAAGATAAAAGACTAACACGTAAATTAACAAAAAATAAATAAATTGATACTAATAAAATTTTAATAGATAAATCACTAACACCTAAACTATTTATAAATTACATACTTCAAAAATAAAGCTCTAACACGTCAATTAACCGAAAATTTAATTTGGTACTAATCAATAGGAGTGTTCAAGGATTAGATCCGATCCGCACTTCAGCAGTATTTATCCGAATCCGATAAAAAAATGTAGATATGGATCCGATTCGCAAAGCTATCGGACCGGATCCGCACACTAATAAGATCGGATTGCGGATTTTATGTAGGTATCCGCATATCTGATTCGCATATCCGCAAATTCGCAAAAATAAATAAATAAATAAATAAATATTCTTTTTTTGTTTTATTTCAACTAATAATTATTATATATGTTGTATTATTT
>NC_029792.2:129001232-129003279 GCF_000816755.2 Arachis ipaensis | reverse complement strand
AAAAGTAAACATATTTAAAAAGGGAAAAAAGGAAATTTTATTGATTTTTTAAATAAAAATAAGCTTTTAAAAAGTATTTTTATGTTTTGTGGATATATCTGATATATGATCTGCGGATCGGATCGGATCCAAGCTAAAAAAACTATGGATATTGGATTCGATCCGATGATTTTAGTGCAGATCGGATCAAAATTTTGGTAATATCCGATCCAATCCGCGTTCACGCCTACTAATCAAATTTTAACAAATAAATCACTGGCACATAAATTATTTATAAAATAATTAATTCAAAGATAAAAGACTAACACATAAATTAACATAAAAATTAAACAGGTACTAATCAAATTTTAATAAATAAAGCACTAATGTAGCACACCAAGACAAACACAGGCAAGACAGACAAGGAAAGCACAAGTAGGCAGCAGTTACAGCAAATAGTTCAAGTAGCAGTTACGAACAGTTTAGCAATTAGGCAAACCAAAACAAATTCAAACTCAAGCAAAGCATACAAATGCATATGATGCATGCCTGTCCTATGACTGATGAGGCTCATCTGTCGGTTATCCAGCCAACCCGACAAGTCTGAATTGTACTTAGACTGTCCCCCGATGTGCATCCACAAGAGTCTATGCATGGCTTTTTCTCAAATAATCAATATTACTCAATAGGGGTAACATTCCCGGGAATTTATATAGTGCCCGGTCACCCACTTACATCGTAGGGTCAACAGAGTATCGAGTTTTCAACCTGGTACACGTGGTGGCAAGCCACGGCACTTAATCCAGGGAACCTCGTATCTCAGATATTTCAAATTCATAAGCCATGTGAATAATTCAAAATTCACATTCTCAACATTCTCAACATCGCCCCGGTTGTGTTGGAATCGCCACTATTATTGTGGGTTTAGGCTAAGCGGGACTGTTGTGTTAAAATTATGCGGTTGCGACATCGAGGTAGGGGTTTTTCTTAAAATCTAATTTCTATTACAAGTTTGTAAGAGGGATAGGAATTGTACGTTTTATATTTTCTAATATGTTGAGTTATTATGTAAGGAGTCTTGTATATGAATCTATGCTTGCTTGTTTGTTTTTTTTAAGATAAAGTATTTACTTCCGATGTTCAAAGAAAACAGCGATACAGTGTCGAGTCACAGGCTCCTATTTTAGTATTTAATATATAAAGTAGTCGTAATACTTTTTTTCTATCAGAGCAGCGCAGCCGGAAGCGTGACTTCTGATAGTGAGGATGTTACAACTAACACCTAAATTATTTATAAATTACATACTTCACATATAAAAGTCTAACACATCGATTAACTAAACAATTAATTTGGTACTAATCAAATTTAATAGATAAATTATTAACATTTAAATTATTTATAAAATAAATAATTCAAAGATAAAAGACTAACACATTACTTAACAAAAAAAATTAAACTGATACTAATCAAATTTTAACAGATAAATCACTAATATCTTCAAAATTATTATAAAATACCAAAACTACACATCAAACTGACATAACATATGAACGGGATAACAAACAACTAACATATAAAGAGAACAACCTATAAACAACTAATATTTTCATTGATGTTTCTATCCACGTGAGCAATACTGTTCAATCGGTACAAACGATTTTATTCTTCCGTGATCCTAACCCGCTAAAGTATCGATGGCAAGTGATTTTCTCTCAAATCTTCTCAAATTCAAAGACTCAAATCTTAGAAAATGAAATCCGTCACTGTCTATTACATTTTATGTACCTTCATAAACTACGGTAAAAGAGTCTCACGATTTATATACGAATTTTGTTCTTTATAAATTGTGGTAGAGGTCTCGCACTTTATGGTCAAATGATAATTTTATGCGGTTTACATAAAAATGAAATAGAATAGGCATAATAATAAAATTAAAATTGTTGGATTTGCAAAAATATAAATTCCAATCAATTTATTTAAGTAAATTATCTAATATTTAAATAGTTTTAATAGATAATAGATTATTCTGTTAGATTACCAAAAAAAAAACGAAAGAAGAATTACCTT
>NC_029792.2:128999840-129001162 GCF_000816755.2 Arachis ipaensis | reverse complement strand
CATACTGGTAACGATAGGCGGATTTTGAATTAAAGAAAATAGTCATTTTATGTTGATCAACAACAAATCGGACTCGTCCAATGGCACCTGTGTAGAAATTGTCCAACCTTCATTTCATGCATACATGATTAGAAATGCTATATACTCTCACACTATAAAAAATACACTCAAACTGTCGCATATAAAAATTGCGACGGAAATATGTTATCATTGCATTTATCGTATCCGACACCAATTTTTGGTCAGAATTCTCCGGCAATAAACATCAACAAGATAGATGAATCTGGCAGTAAATTTTTTCAACGGTAATATTTAAAGAATTTTAAAATTAAGATTATTTGAAAAAAATTATTATCGAATTGTTACAGTAATTATTTATTAAAAATTTAATTTTTACTAAATATAAACCATATCCATACAATTTGTTTTCAAAATCAATATTTTTCAAAACAGTAATTTCACAATCCTTGTTTACATTGCTATTAAACATGAAATAAATGTCTACTAACAAGCAACAAAAAGCCTAATTAAGGGTCGTTGTAAACTCGTAATAATCCGTATTTTAGTAGTGACTATTCTCCCTGCAAAATTACAATAAAATAGACTAGTCCCACCTCGGGTCGAACTGTTGGTTTGGTTTGTATTGATAGGCAGGGTCAACACAAAGGATCGGCTAAGTAGACTGGAAATCCTACAACACAATGAAAGTGTCTGCGTGTTTTGTAAAAAAGGTGTAGAAAATGTACAACACTTATTTGTCACGTGTGAGCTCTCTTGACAGGTGTGGTGTGCATGGATATCAGCGTTTGGACAATAGTGGACTGCTCCCGATAATCTGAAAGACCACTTTGAGAGTTGGAGATCTATGCCGATGAGGAACAAGCAGTGCAAGTTTTGGCTAGTTGGGTTCTTCTCAGTAATATGGACTATTTGGCTATGACGGAATGACGTCATATTTCAGAACAAGACAACATGAGTGACAGAGTGTGTGGATCAATCGTTTTCATATGCTATAGAGTGGTATAGTAAATAACTCATGTGGTTCGATGGCTATGACGGAGATGACATAAAAATTGTTTGTCTTTTATGATTTTTGTTTGTCTTTCTTTGCTCCACCTTCAGTGTTGAGCTCTTCCTTTCTTTCAAAAAAAATAAAATGGCACACATACACAATTTGATCAATTAATCTCCCTTAAACCTGTATTTTAGTAATTAATCTATTTTTAATATTTATTTTTTAGATGCCTATTGTATATATCTAGTCTATTGACTTAAAATGCCATTATTGAATTTATTTATTTATTTATTTTAGTGTGCATCAC
>NC_029792.2:128999403-128999735 GCF_000816755.2 Arachis ipaensis | reverse complement strand
CATCGTTAATTTTTTTAAATATTATTTAAAAAATAAGAGTGATAGTCTCATTAAAATGGTGACAAAAATATCTTTTTCATCTGAAGCAAATTTTTTGAGAATTTCTTTTAGAAACTAAAAATAAATTTAATTTTAATGCACTAACGTATAAAAAAATTTTATATGTGTATTCAATTTTATATCACCATATGAACAAAAATAACTACTTTTAATCATTAACGTGTAATTAGTAATCTAAAAAAATAAACATGATTAAATATAGTATAAAATGGTTTAAACTATCAATGTATCAAAATTAAACTTATTAAAAATTTTCTTGTATTTGAATGACA
>NC_029792.2:128998986-128999359 GCF_000816755.2 Arachis ipaensis | reverse complement strand
TATTAATATATGTTTTTTATATTATTAAATTTTAAATAATTTAATTTTTAAATGAATATATAAAAGATAATTATTTCCAATTATTCACAACTGCTCCTTTCAAAGAATATACAAAATGAAACTAACCTCTTTAGTACTCAAATAACTTCCTCTACATTCTTAGTACATAAAAATGGAACTATGCTGCTCTCAAAAAATAACTTTGCATGAGAATAGGAAATGAAAAAAAAATAAAAAAAATAGAGCTCCATTTAGTAAATGACTTGTGCGACAGTGATTTGTCTAATGTCAAATGGTAGAAGCTTGTTGTGTTTTGAAGTATGATGAGAAATTTTTATCATTTAATATTTATTAAGATAAGAAACCAACAATT
>NC_029792.2:128997674-128998326 GCF_000816755.2 Arachis ipaensis | reverse complement strand
AAGATAATAATAATAATAATAATAATAATAAGAATAAGACATTCCAGAAAAAGCAAAACACTCTTCATAAAAAGAACAAAAACAGAGAATAAAATATTAAAATTACAGCACAAACAAATATTAATAGCAACCTCCACTTCGCTTATCCCACCCTTCACACACAATTCCAACCTCAAATCAAGAACAACAGCTAATACAAATGGGAGAGGCATGTCAACTATTCTCCATCTCTCTGTTTTCATTATCAAATTTACTATTTTGTTTCGCTCTAATTTTGCTGTTTTTTTAGGAAGAAAATAAACTAGAGAAAACAAAAGCAGCGGAAAAAGAGCAGCCAAAAGAACCAAAAAAGGCAGAAACAACTGTAGTAGAAGATAAAGGAGTAGAAAAATTGGTGGAAGAACCAAAATCCGAAGCCGCAGTTCTACCTGAAATTGTGCTAAGAGTGTTCATGCATTGTGAAGGTTGTGCCCGCAAGGTTCGTCGTTCACTGAAGGACTTTCCAGGTTTGCTTTTCTAATCAGATAATATAACAATTGACTGTATGTACTCTATGTACTCTATTATCAACTATATTATTGCATGTATCTTTTCCACCTTTTAAAGTATTTAGATTTTTTATTTATAAAAAAGAAAATTATAGATTTTGATT
>NC_029792.2:128994995-128997414 GCF_000816755.2 Arachis ipaensis | reverse complement strand
GATTTTGGTTATACCACTCTATTTTTAGGGATAGAAACAGTGATAACAGATACTAAGTCTCAGAAAGCAGTGGTGAAGGGAGAAATAGCAGATCCACTTAAGATTGTGGAGAGAGTGCAGAAAAAGAGTCATAGAAAGGTGGAACTTCTGTCTCCAATTCCAAAACAGTCTTCATCAGAGGATGAGAAAAAATCACCAATAGAAGAAGAGAAGACCGAGCAAAAGAAACAAGAGGTTCATTAATTATTAATTTTAAATTTCTCTCCTTTTGTTTACATTAATTTTGAATTTTTTTTTTCTTTTCACATATGCACAGATTATAACTGTTGTTCTGAAAGTTCACATGCACTGCGAAGCCTGTTCACAAGAAATCAAGCGACGAATACTCAAAATGAAGGGTATGTATGTCCTATGTCACTTACCTTTCTTTCAATCTTTTTTCTTAAATTATTATTTTCTTGAATCATGCAAATACTTAATCTGTTTTATTATGTAAATTTAATTATTTAAATAAGTAATACTATAAGCGAGTGTTTTTCATTATTGATTAATTTATTATTGATAATGAAGGGGTGGAATCAGCTGAAGCAGATCTAAAGAATTCATTAGTCAGTGTAAAAGGCGCCATGGAAGCTTCGAAGCTTGTTGACTACGTATACAAGAGAACAGCAAGACATGCAGTGATAATAAGAGTAGAACCACAGGAAACATCAAAGATTCAAGAAGAAAAACCAACAAATTCAGAAGAAGAAAAGTCACAACAAGAACAAGTTGGTAGCACTGAAAATAACAAGAAAGAAGAAGAAAAGAAGAATAAAAAAGAAGAGAAAGTAGCTGAAGAAGAAATAAAACAAGAAGAGAAAGAAAAAAAGGAGGATAATAATAATAATAATAATAATAATAATAAAGAAAAAGAGACTATTAGTTTGACTAAAAATGAACATTACTATTACCCACCAAGACATGGCATGGAGTTGTATGCATATGCCTACAATTATAATTTTCCACCACCTCCACCTCCACCTCTTTCTCTTCTTAATAATGCACACCCTCTTTATTATCAAAACTATCCTCCTCAGATGTTCAATGATGAAAATCCAGATGCATGTAATGTTATGTAATAAGTGAATGAATTAAGGGGTATTATGGAATTTTTACTGAAAATTCTAAAATTTAAGATAGTTGTATCTTTTTTTCTTTACTTGCGCATTTATTATTGTAATATTACCTGATATGATATGATGTATTAAAAGTTTGAAAATATACTCTACATAAGTAGGTTGTGAAATTTTGTAGGAACTTGCAAATTCTTTTTGAATGATTGTTAGAATCTTGTACTTAAATCAAGAAAAATAATTTACCAATGTTTAAACTATATAATTAAAAATTTTTCAATTAAATATAACTGATAAAAAATATATGAAAATTTTTATATCTCCTAAAAATATTATTCTATTCATAGAATATTAATTCAAAATCAATATTGGTTAAAAAGCCAAAATATTTTCTATTCCAAACAATTTTATATTTTTAGTGTTTTGCAACAAAATAACCTTTATTAATTTCCTTCGAAATTTATTTACTATTTATATATGAATTGAACTAGTTTTTATGTAAGTATTAAAAATATTATAAGATTAGAATAATCATTTGAGGTGTATGTAAAATACTTTTTTTATTGTGTTTAGTCTTTTTTTATTTAAATATTTATAAAAGAAAATGTTTTTTGAATCATTTGTATGTTTTATATATATTTGTATGTTCACTTTTTTTTTTAGTTCTGTGTCAATTGTGTCAGCAACGAGACAAGTGGAGAATGTACTATGCATTTATGAATAACAACTAACTATATTATTGTTTCAAGAAAAATTTCATTACTAAACAGATAATTTGATATGCACATGAAAGTTGATTGATATATGTTATTCCGGTAACAACTAAAAAAATAACAAAACTAGTAATGAAAGAGTAGGGTTGGGAGAAAGTACTTGAAACTGAAGTTTAACTACTATAATATTATTGGATATTACATGTACTACAATTAGAAAATTAATTTTTATGGAAAATGCTTTGGTAAATAATAATAATAATAATAATAATAATAATAATAATAATTGTGATAACCAAAAGTTTATCTCTTAGTAGTGTAGTGCATGATGATGTATCTGATTTTTGTAACATCCCTAAACTAGCATTAGTAGGTAGTTGATTGACTGAAATGATGATAACAATGCTACTGAAATTAGTTCTGACTAAGCTTCTTGAGATCTGTGAGTTTTCATTTGGAATAGACAAATTTTATGACAGAATTGTGTGGTATGCAGTAAAAGCTACATTGATCTTATGATACTTTTATTTCACATTTAAAATAATTTTATAATTGATCTTGATTTTTGAATTCTTTGTCATTAATGTAAAT